>NW_028283630.1:297500-372500 GCF_059441095.1 Idiotropiscis lumnitzeri
GAGATCTGCAAGCGAGGCATAAAAACCATGAACAGAGACAAGGGAGCCTTCATCCTCTCTACCACCTGGAGCAGCATCTTGGCGGAGTTAACGGACAGCGGGGGGCGTGACTTGCCTTCATTCTTGTGACAGGTAAGTCACGCCCTCATGGAACATCAGCTGATAAAGACGGGCCACAAGACACCATCATGTGACACTCTGAAGAAGGCGAAAGACTTTCGTATTGTGACATCCTCAAGGCCTAAACACTCATCCGAGCAAATATAAGGTAGATTTTGTTAACCTGCCCGGAGAAAAACATCAACGAAAATAATTTGTATTTGTTTTAACCAGTTGGTGGCGCTACCACTGCGATCAAAAATAAGTTGGCAGCCGTCTTCAGGGCCTGAATATCCTCAAATGTGAAAAATTTCGAGAAGATGGATCATCTGAATCATTTTGCAGGAACTTTTGTTGCCACGGAGAATAATCAGACTCTGCGGCACCGTAATAGCCACGCCCTTCGAAGGAAAGTCACAAAAATAGGGATAGAGTAAGATCAATGTCTTGAGTCTTTTCTAGCCAATTTTCAATCGGATTCGTTAAAAGGGCACCGTGCAGTACGTCAAAATGTAAAAAATGATATTGATTGGCGCAAGGTGTATAACTGAATATAAACATATAGATGTCTTCAGGTACCGACTCTTTATGTACATGTGAAGTTTTGGATTTTTAGCAGCATGTGCAAGAGAGTTATTAAGCATTTTGTCCATTGCGGCGAAGGAAATCTTAAGTGAAAACTTCGAAGCCCCGCCCCCGTCATATAGTATTTCGGAAACAAAAAATTTTAGTCCCAGTGTTTGTCCCAGGTCTTAAGATGCTACAGACAGAATTTTAAGGCAATCAGATGAAGCCTTTAGGATCAGGGTGCAAAAGAATGACCCCTGTAAACATGCAAAAAAGGGCAAAAGTCGGACTTTCAAAAATTCATAACTCACTTCCTGTTCATATTAGACGTTAAAATATCAAATTTTTCGCCATGCCCGATGAGACTGCCAAGTTTGGTGAATTTTTGTGCATGTTTCGGGGGACAAAAATGCAATCGAACAATCGGAAAAATAATAATAATAATAATTTCTACAAAAACAATAGGGACTTCGCAGCGGTCGCTGCTCAGGCCCTAATAATAATAATAATAATAATAATAATAAAAGTAATAATATTTTCTACAAAAACAGTAGGGACCTCGCAGCCGTCGCAGCTTGGGCCCTAATAACAATTTCTAGAAAAACAATAGGGACCTCGCAGCGGTCACTGCTCGGGCCCTAATAATAATAATAATAAAAATAATAATAATTTCCACAAAAACAATGGGGACCTCGTAGCGGTCGCTGCTCGGGCCCTAATAATAATTTCTACATAAACAATAGGGACCTCGCCGCGGTCGCTGCTCGGGCCCCAATAATAATTTCTACACAAAGTCCATTGTGGTGACCCGCCCCTTTTAAGTAAATTCAAAATGGCCGACTTCCTGTAAAACCTAGCTCATTGCTCCAAGAGACTTTTTTGTAGGTCTTGGTCTTATACATACGGTGAACCCTCGCTACTTCGCGGTTCACCTTTCGCGGGTTCAGTGCTTCGCGGGTATAAAAAATATTCGGGGGCATTGTAGTTTCGCCGAGCGGCACGACGGGCGCTGGAGCGGTTAGACGGCCGGCGTGCGCCGAAGAAGAGCGTGGGCGAAGAGGAGAGTGGACGAAGAAGAGCACGTTCCCCCGGACACGATCGGTGGCGACGTTTCGCGCGGTTCGGACCGTACCAGAGCTCCGGCCGGCGTGCGTGGCAGTTAAGCCGTAGAGGAGTACCTTCCCCGGGCACGGGCGGTGCCAAGCGGCCCCTAAGTTTAACCGAATGGAAGCTCCGGAGGAGGAGGGCATGCTCGCGTCACAGTAAGCCAAAGAGGAGCACCTTCCCCGGGCACGGGCGGTTCCAAGCGGCCCCTAAGTTTAACCGAATGGAAGCTCCGGAGGAGGCGGGCATGCTCGCGTCACAGTAAGCCAAAGAGGAGCACCTTCCCCGGGCACGGGCGGTGCCAAGCGGCCCCTAAGTTTAACCGAATGGAAGCTCCGGGGCAGGAGGGCGGGCGTGTGTCACAGTAAAGCCGAATTGGAACACCTCTTCCGCCCGGGCACGAACGGAGCGCGAAGCTGTCAGTTATGAATGAATAAATGAATAAATAAATAAATAAATAAAGAATGCCACCTTTCATTTCACAGGGCACACCGGACGGCGTACCAGCAGGTAAAAGTCGGAGTAATTAAATAAATACAAAAAGAATGGCTGGGGAATAAAAAAATAATACGTTTTAATAATAATTTGGTTTTTTTGTTATAACATGAATTTCACTCTCTCTCTCTCTCTCTCCCCGTATATATATATATATATATATATATATATATATATATATATATATATATATATATATATATATATATATATTATTATATATAGTATTTTCTTTTAAGCATTTTTGAAGGTGCGCCGCTACTTCGCGGATTTTCAGTTTCCGCGGGTGGTCTCGGTCCCCATTAACCGCGATAACCGAGGGTTCACTGTACTCCATAAAATTTACAAAAAGCGAGGTGAAACACTCAACCAGGGCTGCTTTTTTGAACATTTCTCGAGGGCCATGGCGAGCCATTTCAAAAAAGCTGCACAACTAACGTATAAAATATTGATAAATTTGCTCTGCCTGATGTGTGTGTCAAGTTTCACGAGTTGTCGTTCATATTTAGAACCTCGTAATCAGCGTTGTTTTATTGCCAAACAGTGCAATGCCACTCCCACAACTTTTCACGAAAAAGGATGAATTTCGTATTGTGACATCCTCATGGCCGAAACAGTCCTCCGAGCATATATGAGGGCGACCTTGTTGAGTTGCACGGAGAAAAACATCCAAGAAAATAACTTGTATTAGCTTTTACCAGTTGGTGGCGCTACTACTACGATGAAAAATAAGTTGGTAGATGTCTTCAGGGCTGAAGTATCCTCAAATGTGTACAACTTCGAGAAGATAGGATCATCTGAGTCATGTTGCCGGAGCTTTTGTTGCCACAGAGTACAATCGGACTTTTCAGCACCGTAATAGCCACGCCTTTTGCCAAAACGTCACAAAATTCGGCAGAGAGTAAGATCATTGTCTTGAGTCTTTTCTGACTAATTTTCAGTCGGATTCGTCAAAAGGGCACCGTGCAGTATGTGAAAATTAAAATAAAAACAAATTTTTGATTCCACTTGGCGGCGCTGTGTGTATAACAAAATAATAACATTAAGATGTCTTCAGGTCGGGACATTTTATTTACAGGTGAAGGTTTGGATTATTAGGAGCATGTGCAGGGGAGTTATTAAGCATTCATTTATTTGTATTAGGTTCATTTTGTCTTCTTATTATTGATATTTGACAGATTCATTAAAAGCAGACAATTATGTTTTCGGTAAATTTTTTACCTGACATGTTTCGGCGAGTCTTTCGCCTTCTTCAGAGTGTCGCATGATGGTGTCTTGAGACCCGTCTTTATCAGCTGATGTTCCATGAGGGTGTGACTTACCTGTCAAAAAAATGAAAAATCAGAGCAGTAAAAGAACAAGCACAACATGAACATTACAAATCAGCAATCACTGACCACTGCAAAAGGGAAAACCACATCATGGACCGGGAGAAGGGCAGGGTCATCCGCACAGAAGAGAACAAACAACAGCGCTGGATCAGAGAGGCCATTGAGATCTGCAAGCGAGGCATAAAAACCATGAACAGAGACAAGGTTGCCTTCATCCTCTCTACCACCTGGACCAGCATCTTGGCGGAGTTAACGGACAGCGGGGGGCGTGACTTGCCTTCATTCTTGTGACAGGTAAGTCACGCCCTCATGGAACATCAGCTGATAAAGACGGGCCACAAGACACCATCATGTGACACTCTGAAGAAGGCGAAAGACTTTCGTATTGTGACATCCTCAAGGCCTAAACACTCATCCGAGCAAATATAAGGTAGATTTTGTGAACCTGCCCGGAGAAAAACATCAACGAAAATAATTTGTATTTGTTTTAACCAGTTGGTGGCGCTACCACTGCGATCAAAAATAAGTTGGCAGCCGTCTTCAGGGCCTGAATATCCTCAAATGTGAAAAATTTCGAGAAGATGGATCATCTGAATCATTTTGCAGGAACTTTTGTTGCCACGGAGAATAATCAGACTCTGCGGCACCGCAATAGCCACGCCCTTCGAAGGAAAGTCACAAAAATAGGGATAGCGTAAGATCAATGTCTTGAGTCTTTTCTAGCCAATTTTCAATCGGATTCGTTAAAAGGGCACCGTGCAGTACGTCAAAATGTAAAAAATGATATTGATTGGCGCAAGGTGTATAACAGAATATAAACATATAGATGTCTTCAGGTACCGACTCTTTATGTACATGTGAAGTTTTGGATTTTTAGCAGCATGTGCATGAGAGTTATTAAGCATTTTGTCCATTGCGGCGAAGGAAATCTTAAGTGAAAACTTTGAAGCCCCGCCCCCGTCATATAGTATTTCGGAAACAAAAGATTTTAGCCCCAGTGTTTGTCCCAGGTCTTAAGATGCTCCAGACAGAATTTTAAGGCAATCAGATGAAGCCTTTAGGATCAGGGTGCAAAAGAATGACCCCTGTAAACATGCAAAAAAGGGCAAAAGTCGGACTTTCAAAAATTCATAACTCACTTCCTGTTCATATTAGACGTTAAAATATCAAATTTTTCGCCATGCCCGATGAGACTGCCAAGTTTGGTGAGTTTTTGTGCATGTTTCGGGGGTCAAAAATGCGATCGAACAATCGGAAAAATAATAATAATAATAATTTCTACAAAAACAATAGGGACTTCGCAGCGGTCGCTGCTCAGGCCCTAATAATAATAATAATAATAATAATAATAAAAGTAATAATATTTTCTACAAAAACAGTAGGGACCTCGCAGCCGTCGCAGCTTGGGCCCTAATAACAATTTCTAGAAAAACAATAGGGACCTCGCAGCGGTCACTGCTCGGGCCCTAATAATAATAATAATAAAAATAATAATAATTTCCACAAAAACAATGGGGACCTCGTAGCGGTCGCTGCTCGGGCCCTAATAATAATTTCTACATAAACAATAGGGACCTCGCCGCGGTCGCTGCTCGGGCCCCAATAATAATTTCTACACAAAGTCCATTGTGGTGACCCGCCCCTTTTAAGTAAATTCAAAATGGCCGACTTCCTGTAAAACCTAGCTCATTGCTCCAAGAGACTTTTTTGTAGGTCTTGGTCTTATACATACGGTGAACCCTCGCTACTTCGCGGTTCACCTTTCGCGGGTTCAGTGCTTCGCGGGTATAAAAAATATTCGGGGGCATTGTAGTTTCGCCGAGCGGCACGACGGGCGCTGGAGCGGTTAGACGGCCGGCGTGCGCCGAAGAAGAGCGTGGGCGAAGAGGAGAGTGGACGAAGAAGAGCACGTTCCCCCGGACACGATCGGTGGCGACGTTTCGCGCGGTTCGGACCGTACCAGAGCTCCGGCCGGCGTGCGTGGCAGTTAAGCCGTAGAGGAGTACCTTCCCCGGGCACGGGCGGTGCCAAGCGGCCCCTAAGTTTAACCGAATGGAAGCTCCGGAGGAGGAGGGCATGCTCGCGTCACAGTAAGCCAAAGAGGAGCACCTTCCCCGGGCACGGGCGGTTCCAAGCGGCCCCTAAGTTTAACCGAATGGAAGCTCCGGAGGAGGCGGGCATGCTCGCGTCACAGTAAGCCAAAGAGGAGCACCTTCCCCGGGCACGGGCGGTGCCAAGCGGCCCCTAAGTTTAACCGAATGGAAGCTCCGGGGCAGGAGGGCGGGCGTGTGTCACAGTAAAGCCGAATTGGAACACCTCTTCCGCCCGGGCACGAACGGAGCGCGAAGCTGTCAGTTATGAATGAATAAATGAATAAATAAATAAATAAATAAAGAATGCCACCTTTCATTTCACAGGGCACACCGGACGGCGTACCAGCAGGTAAAAGTCGGAGTAATTAAATAAATACAAAAAGAATGGCTGGGGAATAAAAAAATAATACGTTTTAATAATAATTTGGTTTTTTTGTTATAACATGAATTTCACTCTCTCTCTCTCTCCTCGTATATATATATATATATATATATATATATATAAATATATATATATATATATTTATATATTTATTATATATATTGTATTTTTTTTTAAGCATTTTTGAAGGTGCGCCGCTACTTCGCGGATTTTCAGTTTTTGCGGGTGGTCTCGGTCCCCATTATAATATAATAATAATAATATAATATTCCCTTTATTAGTCCCACAATGGGGAAATTTGAGATTCGAACCCAGGCCTCGTGGGGAGACTGGGTCCTGAACGCGGCGCCTTAGACCACTCGGCCATCCTGGCAGCCATAATAATACTAATATTCCCTTTATTAGTCCCACAATGGGGAAATTCGAGATTCGAACCCAGGCCTCCTGGGGAGACTGGGTCCTGAACGCGGCGCCTTAGACCACTCGGCCATCCTGGCAGCCAAAGAAATCATGCGAGGCACATCAGGTGGGGATCGAACCCGCGCCGATAATACGTGCTTGCACTGCAATTCTTGTCATTGACCATTCGACCATTTTAACATTAACCGCGATAACCGAGGGTTCACTGTACTCCATAAAATTTACAAAAAGCGAGGTGAAACACTCAACCAGGGCTGCTTTTTTGAACATTTCTCGAGGGCCATGGCGAGCCATTTCAAAAAAGCTGCACAACTAACGGATAAAATATTGATAAATTTGCTCTGCCTGATGTGTGTGTAAAGTTTCACGAGTTGTCGTTCATATTTAGAACCTCATAATCAGCGTTGTTTTATTGCCGAACAGTGCAATGCCACTCCCACAACTTTTCACGAAAAAGGATGAATTTCGTATTGTGACATCCTCATGGCCGAAACAGTCATCCGAGCATATATGAGGGCGACCTTGTTGAGTTGCACGGAGAAAAACATCCAAGAAAATAATTTGTATTAGCTTTTACCAGTTGGTGGCGCTACTACTACGATGAAAAATAAGTTGGTAGATGTCTTCAGGGCTGAAGTATCCTCAAATGTGTACAACTTCGAGAAGATAGGATCATCTGAGTCATGTTGCCGGAGCTTTTGTTGCCACAAAGTACAATCGGACTTTTCAGCACCGTAATAGCCACGCCTTTTGCCAAAACGTCACAAAATTCGGCAGAGAGTAAGATCATTGTCTTGAGTCTTTTCTGACAAATTTTCAGTCGGATTCGTCAAAAGGGCACCGTGCAGTATGTGAAAATTAAAATAAAAACACATTTTTGATTCCACTTGGCGGCGCTGTGTGTATAACAAAATAATAACATTAAGATGTCTTCAGGTCGGGACGTTTTATTTACAGGTGAAGGTTTGGATTTTTAGGAGCATGTGCAGGGGAGTTATTAAGCATTCATTTATTTGTATTAGGTTCATTTTGTCTTCTTATTATTGATATTTGACAGATTCATTAAAAGCAGACAATTATGTTTTAGGTTAATTTTTTACCTGACATGTTTCGGCGAGTCTTTCGCCTTCTTCAGAGTGTCGCATGATGGTGTCTTGAGACCCGTCTTTATCAGCTGATGTTCCATGAGGGTGTGACTTACCTGTCAAAAAAATGAAAAATCAGAGCAGTAAAAGAACAAGCACAACATGAATATTACAAATCAGCAATCACTGACCACTGCAAAAGGGAAAACCACATCATGGACCGGGAGAAGGGCAGGGTCATCCGCAACGAAGAGAACAAACAACAGCGCTGGATCAGAGAGGCCATTGAGATCTGCAAGCGAGGCATAAAAACCATGAACAGAGACAAGGGAGCCTTCATCCTCTCTACCACCTGGAGCAGCATCTTGGCGGAGTGAACGGACAGCGGGGGGCGTGACTTGCCTTCATTCTTGTGACAGGTAAGTCACGCCCTCATGGAACATCAGCTGATAAAGGCGGGTCACAAGACACCATCATGTGACACTCTGAAGAAGGCGAAAGACTTTCATATTGTGACATCCTCAAGGCCTAAACACTCATCCGAACAAACATAAGGTAGATTTTGTTAACCTGACCGGAGAAAAACATCAACGAAAATAATTTGTATTTGTTTTAACCAGTTGGTGGCGCTACCACTGCGATCAAAAATAAGTTGGCAGCCGTCTTCAGGGCCTGAATATCCTCAAATGTGAAAAATTTCGAGAAGATGGATCATCTGAATCATTTTGCAGGAACTTTTGTTGCCACGGAGATTAATCAGACTCTGCGGCACCGTAATAGCCACGCCCTTCGAAGGAAAGTCACAAAAATAGGGATAGAGTAAGATCAATGTCTTGAGTCTTTTCTAGCCAATTTTCAATCGGATTCGTTAAAAGGGCACCGTGCAGTACGTCAAAATGTATAAAATTATATTGATTGGCGCAAGGTGTATAACTGAATATAAACATATCGATGTCTTCAGGTACCGACTCTTTATGTACATGTGAAGTTTTGGATTTTTAGCAGCATGTGCAGGAGAGTTATTAAGCATTTTGTCCATTGCGGCGAAGGAAATCTTAAGTGAAAACTTCGAAGCCCCGCCCCCGTTCATATAGTATTTCGGAAACAAAAGATTTTAGCCCCAGTGTTTGTCCCAGGTCTTAAGATGCTACAGACAGAATTTTAAGGCAATCAGATGAAGCCTTTAGGATCAGGGTGCAAAAGAATGACCCCTGTAAACATGCAAAAAAGGGCAAAAGTCGGACTTTCAAAAATTCATAACTCACTTCCTGTTCATATTAGACGTTAAAATATCAAATTTTTCGCCATGCCCGATGAGACTGCCAAGTTTGGTGAATTTTTGTGCATGTTTCGGGGGTCAAAAATGCGATCGAACAATCGGAAAAATAATAATAATAATAATTTCTACAAAAACAATAGGGACTTCGCAGCCGTCGCAGCTCGGGCCCTAATAACAATAGGGACCTCGCAGCGGTCACTGCTCGGGCCCTAATAATATTAATAATAATAATTTCCACAAAAACAATGGGGACCTCGTAGCGGTCGCTGCTCGGGCCCTAATAATAATTTCTACATAAACAATAGGGACCTCGCCGCGGTCGCTGCTCGGGCCCCAATAATAATTTCTACACAAAGTCCATTGTGGTGACCCGCCCCCTTTTAAGTAAATTCAAAATGGCCGACTTCCTGTAAAACCTAGCTCATTGCTCCAAGAGACTTTTTTGTAGGTCTTGGTCTTATACATACAGTGAACCCTCGCTACTTCGCGGTTCACCTTTCGCGGGTTCAGTGCTTCGCGGGTATAAAAAATATTCGGGGGCATTGTAGTTTCGCCGAGCGGCACGACGGGGCGCTGGAGCGGTTAGACGGCCGGCGTGCGCCGAAGAAGAGCGTGGGCGAAGAGGAGAGTGGACGAAGAAGAGCACGTTCCCCCGGACACGATCGGTGGCGACGTTTCGCGCGGTTCGGACCGTACCAGAGCTCCGGCCGGCGTGCGTGGCAGTTAAGCCGTAGAGGAGCACCTTCCCCGGGCACGGGCGGTGCCAAGCGGCCCCTAAGTTTAATGGAATGGAAGCTCCGGAGGAGGAGGGCATGCTCGCGTCACAGTAAGCCGAAGAGGAGCACCTTCCCCGGGCACGGGCGGTTCCAAGCGGCCCCTAAGTTTAACCGAATGGAAGCTCCGGAGGAGGAGGGCATGCTCGCGACACAGTAAGCCGAAGAGGAGCACCTTCCCCGGGCACGGCGGTGCCAAGCGGCCCCTAAGTTTAACCGAATGGAAGCTCCGGGGGAGGAGGGTGGGCGTGTGTCACAGTTAAGCCGAATTGGAGCACCTCTTCCGCCCGGGCACGAGCGGAGCGCGAAGCTGTCAGTTATGAATGAATAAATAAATAAATAAATAAAGAATGGCACCTTTCATTGCACAGGGCACACCGGACGGCGTACCAGCAGGTAAAAGTCGGAGTAATTAAATAAATACAAAAAGAATGGCTGGGGAATAAAAAAATAATACGTTTTAATAATAATTTGTTTTTTTTGTTATAACATGAATTTCACTCTCTCTCTCCCCGTATATATATATATATATATATATATATATATTGTATTTTTTTTTAAAGCATTTTTGAAGGTGCGCCGCTACTTCGCGGATTTTCAGTTTTCGCGGGTGGTCTCGGTCCCCATTAACCGCGATAACCGAGGGTTCACTGTACTCCATAAAATTTACAAAAAGCGAGGTGAAACACTCAACCAGGGCTGCTCTGCATGTTGTGCTGGGCCACCTGGAACAACAGCGGAGCTATGCAAGGATGCTCTTTGTGGACTACAGCTCGGCATTCAACACAATCATCCCAGACATCCTCGTCGCCAAACTGGACACTCTCGGCCTCCCTGCCCTCACACACATCTGGATTAAGGACTTTCTGACCAACAGACCCCAGACTGTGTTGCTCGGCCCCTACACGTCCTCCACCCTCATGGTGAGCACCGGTTCCCCCCAAGGATGCGTGCTGAGCCCTCTCCTGTACGCCCTCTACACCTACGACTGCAGCCCGGCCCGCGGCAACAACACCATCGTCAAGTTTGCTGACGACACGACAGTGGTCGGTCTGATCTCGGAAGGTGACGAGACAGCCTACAGAGAGGAGGTAGGGAGACTGACAACTTGGTGCAAGGACAACAGACTGCACCTTAACTCTGCTAAAACAAAGGAGATTGTCGTCGACTTCAGGAGGAACAAGACGCTGCCGCACCCCTCTGCATCGAAGGCGTGTGTGTGGAGAGGGTCCACACGTTCAAGTTCCTGGGAGTACAGATCTCCGATGACCTTTCTTGGAGTCACAACACCACAGCAGTGGTAAAGAAGGTCCGCCAACGTCTGCACTTCCTGAGAGTCCTCAGGAAATTCAACCTGGACAGGAAGCTGCTGCTGGCCTTCTACCACTCGTCCATCGAGAGCCTGCTGACGTACTCTGTCTCCACCTGGTACAGCGGCTGCACTGAGGCGGACAGAGTGAGGCTCCAGAGGACAGTCAAAACAGCGCAAAGGATTATTGGCTGCCCTCTCCCCTCGCTGTCGGACATCTACACCGCCCGGTGCCTCAGAGGGGCTCTCAACATCGTCAAAGACAATACCCACCCAAACTCACACCTGTTCGACCGGTTGCCCTCTGGCAGGCGCTACAGATGCATCAAATCAAGGACCAATAGACTGAGAAACAGTTTCTTTCCGAGAGCCATCTCCATACTGAACTCTCACACACACACGAGACCACCCTAACCTTGCAAAACAGCATTGTGATGTGTTTCTATATGCCCTATTCAGTACTGAATTCCATTGCACTGTCTTATTTATTTATCTAATTTATATATTGTCTGTATTATTGTTGTATTGCACTGGAGAGGGGAGCCCTCTAATCTCGTTGCACACTTGAGTACAATGACAATAAAGGGATTTCTATTTCTATTCTATTCTTTTTTTAACTTTTCTCGAGGGCCAAGGCGAGCCATTTCAAAAAAGCTGCACAACTAACGTATAAAATATTGATAAATTTGCTCTGCCTGATGTGTGTGTAAAGTTTCACGAGTTGTCGTTCATATTTAGAACCTCATAATCAGCGTTGTTTTATTGCCGAACAGTGCAATGCCACTCCCACAACTTTTCACGAAAAAGGATGAATTTCGTATTGTGACATCCTCATGGCCGAAACAGTCATCCGAGCATATATGAGGGCGACCTTGTTGAGTTGCACGGAGAAAAACATCCAAGAAAATAACTTGTATTAGCTTTTACCAGTTGGTGGCGCTACTACTACGATGAAAAATAAGTTGGTAGATGTCTTCAGGGCTGAAGTATCCTCAAATGTGTACAACTTCGAGAAGATAGGATCATCTGAGTCATGTTGCCGGAGCTTTTGTTGCCACAAAGTACAATCGGACTTTTCAGCACCGTAATAGCCACGCCTTTTGCCAAAACGTCACAAAATTCGGCAGAGAGTAAGATCATTGTCTTGAGTCTTTTCTGACTAATTTTCAGTCGGATTCGTCAAAAGGGCACCGTGCAGTACGTGAAAATTAAAATAAAAACACATTTTTGATTCCACTTGGCGGCGCTGTGTGTATAACAAAATAATAACATTAAGATGTCTTCAGGTCGGGACGTTTTATTTACAGGTGAAGGTTTGGATTTTTAGGAGCATGTGCAGGGGCGTTATTAAGCATTCATTTATTTGTATTAGGTTCATTTTGTCTTCTTATTATTGATATTTGACTGATTCATTAAAAGCAGACAATTATGTTTTAGGTTAATTTTTTACCTGACATGTTTCGGCGAGTCTTTCGCCTTCTTCAGAGTGTCGCATGATGGTGTCTTGAGACCCGTCTTTATCAGCTGATGTTCCATGTGGGTGTGACTTACCTGTCAAAAAAATGAAAAATCAGAGCAGTAAAAGAACAAGCACAACATGAACATTACAAATCAGCAATCACTGACCACTGCAAAAGGGAAAACCACATCATAGACCGGGAGAAGGGCAAGGTCATCCGCACCGAAGAGAACAAACAACAGCGCTGGATCAGAGAGGCCATTGAGATCTGCAAGCGAGGCATAAAAACCATGAACAGAGACAATCCTCTCTACCACCTGGAGCAGCATCTTGGCGGAGTGAACGGACAGCGGGGGGCGTGACTTGCCTTCATTCTTGTGACAGGTAAGTCACGCCCTCATGGAACATCAGCTGATAAAGACGGGTCACAAGACACCATCATGTGACACTCTGAAGAAGGCGAAAGACTTTCGTATTGTGACATCCTCAAGGCCTAAACACTCATCCGAGCAAATATAAGGTAGATTTTGTTAACCTGCCCGGAGAAAAAAAATCAACGAAAATAATTTGTATTTGTTTTAACCAGTTGGTGGCGCTACCACTGCGATCAAAAATAAGTTGGCAGCCGTCTTCAGGGCCTGAATATCCTCAAATGTGAAAAATTTCGAGAAGATGGATCATCTGAATCATTTTGCAGGAACTTTTGTTGCCACGGAGAATAATCAGACTCTGCGGCACCGTAATAGCCACGCCCTTCGAAGGAAAGTCACAAAAATAGGGATAGAGTAAGATCAATGTCTTGAGTCTTTTCTAGCCAATTTTCAATCGGATTCGTTAAAAGGGCACCGTGCAGTACGTCAAAATGTAAAAAATTATATTGATTGGCGCAAGGTGTATAACAGAGTATAAACATATAGATGTCTTCAGGTACCGACTCTTTATGTACATGTGAAGTTTTGGATTTTTAGCAGCATGTGCAGGAGAGTTATTAAGCATTTTGTCCATTGCGGCGAAGGAAATCTTAAGTGAAAACTTTGAAGCCCCGCCCCCGTCATATAGTATTTCGGAAACAAAAGATTTTAGCCCCAATTTTAGCCCCAGTGTTTGTCCCAGGTCTTAAGATGCTACAGACAGAATTTTAAGGCAATCAGATGAAGCCTTTAGGATCAGGGTGCAAAAGAATGACCCCTGTAAACATGCAAAAAAGGGCAAAAGTCGGACTTTCAAAAATTCATAACTCACTTCCTTTTCATATTAGACGTTAAAATATCACATTTTTCGCCATGCCCGATGAGACTGCCAAGTTTGGTGAATTTTTGTGCATGTTTCGGGGGTCAAAAATGCAATCGAACAATCGGAAAAATAATAATAATAATAATTTCTACAAAAACAACAGGGACTTCGCAGCGGTCGCTGCTCAGGCCCTAATAATAATAATAATAATAATAATAAAAGTATTAATATTTTCTACAAAAACAATAGGGACCTCGCAGCCGTCGCAGCTCGGGCCCTAATAACAATTTTTAGAAAAACAATAGGGACCTCGCAGCGGTCACTGCTCGGGCCCTAATAATAATAATAATAATAATTTCCACAAAAACAATGGGGACCTCGTAGCGGTCGCTGCTCGGGCCCTAATAATAATTTCTACATAAACAATAGGGACCTCGCCGCGGTCGCTGCTCGGGCCCCAATAATAATTTCTACACAAAGTCCATTGTGGTGACCCGCCCCTTTTAAGTAAATTCAAAATGGCCGACTTCCTGTAAAACCTAGCTCATTGCTCCAAGAGACTTTTTTTGTAGGTCTTGGTCTTATACATACAGTGAACCCTCGCTACTTCGCGGTTCACCTTTCGCGGGTTCAGTGCTTCGCGGGTATAAAAAATATTTGGGGGCATTGTAGTTTCGCCGAGCGGCACGACGGGCGCTGGAGCGGTTAGACGGCCGGCGTGCGCCGAAGAAGAGCGTGGGCGAAGAGGAGAGTGGACGAAGAAGAGCACGTTCCCCCGGACACGATCGGTGGCGACGTTTCGCGCGGTTCGGACCGTACCAGAGCTCCGGCCGGCGTGCGTGGCAGTTAAGCCGTAGAGGAGCACCTTCCCCGGGCACGGGCGGTGCCAAGCGGCCCCTAAGTTTAACCGAATGGAAGCTCCGGAGGAGGAGGGCATGCTCGCGTCACAGTAAGCCGAAGAGGAGCACCTTCCCCGGGCACGGGCGGTTCCAAGCGGCCCCTAAGTTTAACCAAATGGAAGCTCCGGAGGAGGAGGGCATGCTCGCGTCACAGTAAGCCGAAGAGGAGCACCTTCGCCGGGCACGGGCGGTTCCAAGCGGCCCCTAAGTTTAACCGAATGGAAGCTCCGGAGGAGGCGGGCATGCTCGCGTCACAGTAAGCCGAAGAGGAGCACCTTCCCCGGGCACGGGCGGTGCCAAGCGGCCCCTAAGTTTAACCGAATGGAAGCTCCGGGGGAGGAGGGCGGGCGTGTGTCACAGTTAAGCCGAATTGGAACACCTCTTCCGCCCGGGCACGAACGGAGCGCGAAGCTGTCAGTTATGAATGAATAAATGAATAAATAAATAAATAAATAAAGAATGCCACCTTTCATTTCACAGGGCACACCGGACGGCGTACCAGCAGGTAATAGTCGGAGTAATTAAATAAATACAAAAAGAATGGCTGGGGAATAAAAAAATAATACGTTTTAATAATAATTTGTTTTTTTTGTTATAACATGAATTTCACTCTCTCTCTCTCTCTGTATATATATATATATATATCTATATATATATCTATATATATATATATTTATTATATATATTGTATTTTTTTTTAAGCATTTTTGAAGGTGCGCCGCTACTTCGCGGATTTTCAGTTTCCGCGGGTGGTCTCGGTCCCCATTAACCGCGACAACCGAGGGTTCACTGTACTCCATAAAATTTACAAAAAGCGAGGTGAAACACTCAACCACGGCTGCTTTTTTGAACATTTCTCGAGGGCCATGGCGAGCCATTTAAAAAAAGCTGCACAACTAACGTATAAAATATTGATAAATTTGCTCTGCCTGATGTGTGTGTCAAGTTTCACGAGTTGTCCTTCATATTTAGAACCTCATAATCAGCGTTGTTTTATTGCCGGACAGTGCAATGCCACTCCCACAACTTTTCACGAAAAAGGATGAATTTCGTATTGTGACATCCTCATGGACGAAACAGTCCTCCGAGCATATATGAGGGCGACCTTGTTGAGTTGCACGGAGAAAAACATCCAAGAAAATAACTTGTATTAGCTTTTACCAGTTGGTGGCGCTACTACTACGATGAAAAATAAGTTGGTAGATGTCTTCAGGGTTGAAGTATCCTCAAATGTGTACAACTTCGAGAAGATAGGATCATCTCAGTCATGTTGCCGGAGCTTTTGTTGCCACAAAGTACAATCGGACTTTTCAGCACCGTAATAGCCACGCCTTTTGCCAAAACGTCACAAAACTCGGCAGAGAGTAAGATCATTGTCTTGAGTCTTTTCTGACTAATTTTCAGTCGGATTCGTCAAAAGGGCACCGTGCAGTACGTGAAAATTAAAATAAAAACAAATTTTTTATTCCACTTGGCGGCGCTGTGTGTATAACAAAATAATAACATTAAGATGTCTTCAGGTCGGGACATTTTATTTACAGGTGAAGGTTTGGATTTTTAGGAGCATGTGCAGGGGAGTTATTAAGCATTCATTTATTTGTATTAGGTTCATTTTGTCTTCTTATTATTGATATTTGACAGATTCATTAAAAGCAGACAATTATGTTTTAGGTAAATTTTTTACCTGACATGTTTCGGCGAGTCTTTCACCTTCTTCAGAGTGTCGCATGATGGTGTCTTGAGACCCGTCTTTATCAGCTGATGTTCCATGAGGATGTGAATTACCTGTCAAAAAAATGAAAAATCATAGCAGTAAAAGAACAAGCACAACATGAACATTACAAATCAGCAATCACTGACCACTGCAAAAGGGAAAACCACATCATGGACCGGGAGAAGGGCAGGGTCATCCGCACCGAAGAGAACAAACAACAGCGCTGGATCAGAGAGGCCATTGAGATCTGCAAGCGAGGCATAAAAACCATGAACAGAGACAAGGGAGCCTTCATCCTCTCTACCACCTGGAGCAGCATCTTGGCGGAGTGAACGGACAGCGGGGGGCGTGACTTGCCTTCATTCTTGTGACAGGTAAGTCACGCCCTCATGGAACATCAGCTGATAAAGACGGGTCACAAGACACCATCATGTGACACTCTGAAGAAGGCGAAAGACTTTCGTATTGTGACATCCTCAAGGCCTAAACACTCATCCGAGCAAATATAAGGTAGATTTTGTTAACCTGCCCGGAGAAAAACATCAACGAAAATAATTTGTATTTGTTTTAACCAGTTGGTGGCGCTACCACTGCGATCAAAAATAAGTTGGCAGCCGTCTTCAGGGCCTGAATATCCTCAAATGTGAAAAATTTCGAGAAGATGGATCATCTGAATCATTTTGCAGGAACTTTTGTTGCCACGGAGAATAATCAGACTGTGCGGCACCGCAATAGCCACGCCCTTCGAAGGAAAGTCACAAAAATAGGGATAGAGTAAGATCAATGTCTTGAGTCTTTTCTAGCCAATTTTCAATCGGATTCGTTAAAAGGGCACCGTGCAGTACGTCAAAATGTAAAAAATGATATTGATTGGCGCAAGGTGTATAACAGAATATAAACATATAGATGTCTTCAGGTACCGACTCTTTATGTATATGTGAAGTTTTGGATTTTTAGCAGCATGTGCAGGAGAGTTATTAAGCATTTTGTCCATTGCGGCGAAGGAAATCTTAAGTGAAAACTTTGAAGCCCCGCCCCCGTCATATAGTATTTCGGAAACAAAAGATTTTAGCCCCAGTGTTTGTCCCAGGTCTTAAGATGCTACAGACAGAATTTTAAGGCAATCAGATGAAGCCTTTAGGATCAGGGTGCAAAAGAATGACCCCTGTAAACATGCAAAAAAGGGCAAAAGTCGGACTTTCAAAAATTCATAACTCACTTCCTGTTCATATTAGACGTTAAAATATCAAATTTCTCGCCATGCCCGATGAGACTGCCAAGTTTGGTGAGTTTTTGTGCATGTTTCGGGGGTCAAAAATGCAATCGTACAATCGGAAAAATAATAATAATAATAATTTCTACAAAAACAACAGGGACTTCGCAGCGGTCGCTGCTCAGGCCCTAATAATAATAATAATAATAATAATAAAAGTAATAATATTTTCTACAAAAACAATAGGGACCTCGCAGCCGTCGTAGCTCGGGCCCTAATAACAATTTCTAGAAAAACAATAGGGACCTCGCAGCGGTCACTGCTCGGGCCCTAATAATAATAATAATAATAAAAATTTCCACAAAAACAATGGGGACCTCGTAGCGGTCGCTGCTCGGGCCCTAATAATAATTTCTACATAAACAATAGGGACCTCGCCGCGGTCGCTGCTCGGGCCCCAATAATAATTTCTACACAAAGTCCATTGTGGTGACCCGCCCCCTTTTAATAAATTCAAAATGGCCGACTTCCTGTAAAACCGAGCTCATTGCTCCAAGAGACTTTTTTGTAGGTCTTGGTCTTATACATACAGTGAACCCTCGCTACTTCGCGGTTCACCTTTCGCGGGTTCAGTGCTTCGCGGGTATAAAAAATATTCGGGGGCATTGTAGTTTCGCCGAGCGGCACGACGGGGCGCTGGAGCGGTTAGACGGCCGGCGTGCGCCGAAGAAGAGCGTGGGCGAAGAGAAGAGTGGACGAAGAAGAGCACGTTCCCCCGGACACGATCGGTGGCGACGTTTCGCGCGGTTCGGACCGTACCAGAGCTCCGGCCGGCGTGCGTGGCAGTTAAGCCGTAGAGGAGCACCTTCCCCGGGCGCGGGCGGTGCCAAGCGGCCCCTAAGTTTAACCGAATGGAAGCTCCGGAGGAGGAGGGCATGCTCGCGTCACAGTAAGCCGAAGAGGAGCACCTTCCCCGGGCACGGGCGGTTCCAAGCGGCCCCTAAGTTTAACCGAATGGAAGCTCCGGAGGAGGAGGGCATGCTCGCGACACAGTAAGCCGAAGAGGAGCACCTTTCCCGGGCACGGGCGGTGCCAAGCGGCCCCTAAGTTTAACCGAATGGAAGCTCCGGGGGAGGAGGGTGGGCGTGTGTCACAGTTAAGCCGAATTGGAGCACCTCTTCCGCCCGGGCACGAGCGGAGCGCGAAGCTGTCAGTTATGAATGAATAAATGAATAAATAAATAAATAAATAAAGAATGGCACCTTTCATTTCACAGGGCACACCAGACGGCGTACCAGCAGGTAAAAGTCTGAGTAATTAAATAAATACAAAAAGAATGGCTGGGGAATAAAAAAATAATACGTTTTAATAATAATTTGTTTTTTTTGTTATAACATGAATTTCACTCTCTCTCTCCCCGTATATATATATATATATATATATATTTATATATTTATTATATATTATATTATATATTTATTATATATATTGTATTTTTTTTTAAGCATTTTTGAAGGTGCGCCGCTACTTCGCGGATTTTCAGTTTTCGCGGGTGGTCTCGGTCCCCATTAACCGCGATAACCGAGGGTTCACTGTACTCCATAAAATTTACAAAAAGCGAGGTGAAACACTCAACCAGGGCTGCTCTGCATGTTGTGCTGGGCCACCTGGAACAACAGCGGAGCTATGCAAGGATGCTCTTGGTGGACTACAGCTCGGCATTCAACACGATCATCCCAGACATCCTCGTCGCCAAACTGGACACTCTCGGCCTCCCTGCCCTCACACGCATCTGGATTAAGGACTTTCTGACCAACAGACCCCAGACTGTGTTGCTCGGCCCCTACACGTCCTCCACCCTCATGCTGAGCACCGGTTCCCCCCAAGGATGCGTGCTGAGCCCTCTCCTGTACGCCCTCTACACCTACGACTGCAGCCCGGCCCACGGCAACAACACCATCGTCAAGTTTGCTGACGACACGACAGTGGTCGGTCTGATCTCGGAAGGTGACGAGACAGCCTACAGAGAGGAGGTAGGGAGACTGACAACTTGGTGCAAGGACAACAGACTGCACCTTAACTCTGCTAAAACAAAGGAGATTGTCGTCGACTTCAGGAGGAACAAGACGCTGCCGCCCCCCCTCTGCATCGAAGGCGTGTGTGTGGAGAGGGTCCACACGTTCAAGTTCCTGGGAGTACAGATCTCCGATGACCTTTCTTGGAGTCACAACACCACAGCAGTGGTAAAGAAGGTCCGCCAACGTCTGCACTTCCTGAGAGTCCTCAGGAAATTCAACCTGGACAGGAAGCTGCTGCTGGCCTTCTACCACTCGTCCATCGAGAGCCTGCTGACGTACTGTGTCTCCACCTGGTACAGCGGCTGCACTGAGGCGGACAGAGTGAGGCTCCAGAGGACAGTCAAAACAGCGCAAAGGATTATTGGCTGCCCTCTCCCCTCGCTGTCGGACATCTACACCGCCCGGTGCCTCAGAAGGGCTCTCAACATCGTCAAAGACAATACCCACCCAAACTCACACCTGTTCGACCTGTTGCCCTCTGGCAGGCGCTACAGATGCATCAAATCAAGGACCAATAGACTGAGAAACAGTTTCTTTCCGAGAGCCATCTCCATACTGAACTCTCACACACACACGAGACCACCCTAACCTTGCAAAACAGCATTGTGATGTGTTTCTATATGCCCTATTCAGTACTGAATTCCATTGCACTGTCTTATTTATTTATCTAATTTATATATTGTCTGTATTATTGTTGTATTGCACTGGAGAGGGGAGCCCTCTAATCTCGTTGCACACTTGAGTACAATGACAATAAAGGGATTTCTATTTCTATTCTATTCTTTTTTTAACTTTTCTCGAGGGCCATGGCGAGCCATTTCAAAAAAGCTGCACAACTAACGTATAAAATATTGATAAATTTGCTCTGCCTGATGTGTGTGTAAAGTTTCACGAGTTGTCGTTCATATTTAGAACCTCATAATCAGCGTTTAATTGCCGAACAGTGCAATGCCACTCCCACAACTTTTCACGAAAAAGGATGAATTTCGTATTGTGACATCCTCATGGCCGAAACAGTCATCCGAGCATATATGAGGGCGACCTTGTTGAGTTGCACGGAGAAAAACATCCAAGAAAATAACTTGTATTAGCTTTTACCAGTTGGTGGCGCTACTACTACGATGAAAAATAAGTTGGTAGATGTCTTCAGGGCTGAAGTATCCTCAAATGTGTACAACTTCGAGAAGATAGGATCATCTGAGTCATGTTGCCGGAGCTTTTGTTGCCACAAAGTACAATCGGATTTTTCAGCACCATAATAGCCACGCCTTTTGCCAAAACGTCACAAAATTCGGCACAGAGTAAGATCATTGTCTTGAGTCTTTTCTGACTAATTTTCAGTCGGATTCGTCAAAAGGGCACCGTGCAGTACGTGAAAATTAAAATAAAAACAAATTTTTGATTCCACTTGGCGGCGCTGTGTGTATAACAAAATAATAACATTAAGATGTCTTCAGGTCGGGACGTTTTATTTACAGGTGAAGGTTTGGATTTTTAGGAGCATGTGCAGGGGCGTTATTAAGCATTCATTTATTTGTATTAGGTTCATTTTGTCTTCTTATTATTGATATTTGACTGATTCATTAAAAGCAGACAATTATGTTTTAGGTTAATTTTTTACCTGACATGTTTCGGCGAGTCTTTCGCCTTCTTCAGAGTGTCGCATGATGGTGTCTTGAGACCCGTCTTTATCAGCTGATGTTCCATGAGGGTGTGACTTACCTGTCAAAAAAATGAAAAATCAGAGCAGTAAAAGAACAAGCACAACATGAACATTACAAATCAGCAATCACTGACCACTGCAAAAGGGAAAACCACATCATGGACCGGGAGAAGGGCAGGGTCATCCGCACCGAAGAGAACAAACAACAGCGCTGGATCAGAGAGGCCATTGAGATCTGCAAGCGAGGCATAAAAACCATGAACAGAGACAAGGGAGCCTTCATCCTCTCTACCACCTGGAGCAGCATCTTGGCGGAGTGAACGGACAGCGGGGGGCGTGACTTGCCTTCATTCTTGTGACAGGTAAGTCACGCCCTCATGGAACATCAGCTGATAAAGACGGGCCACAAGACACCATCATGTGACACTCTGAAGAAGGCGAAAGACTTTCGTATTGTGACATCCTCAAGGCCTAAACACT
The DNA here is from genome assembly GCF_059441095.1 of Idiotropiscis lumnitzeri. Lineage (NCBI taxonomy): Eukaryota > Metazoa > Chordata > Actinopteri > Syngnathiformes > Syngnathidae > Idiotropiscis > Idiotropiscis lumnitzeri. Next base: position 319,177 of record NW_028283630.1, read on the forward strand.
CATCCGATCAAAAATAAGTTGGCAGCCGTCTTCAGGGCCTGAATATCCTCAAATGTGAAAAATTTCGAGAAGATGGATCATCTGAATCATTTTGCAGGAACTTTTGTTGCCACGGAGAATAATCAGACTCTGCGGCACCGCAATAGCCACGCCCTTCGAAGGAAAGTCACAAAAATAGGGATAGAGTAAGATCAATGTCTTGAGTCTTTTCTAGCCAATTTTCAATCGGATTCGTTAAAAGGCACCGTGCAGTACGTCAAAATGTAAAAAATGATATTGATTGGCGCAAGGTGTATAACAGAATATAAACATATAGATGTCTTCAGGTACCGACTCTTTATGTACATGTGAAGTTTTGGATTTTTAGCAGCATGTGCAGGAGAGTTATTAAGCATTTTGTCCATTGCGGCGAAGGAAATCTTAAGTGAAAACTTTGAAGCCCCGCCCCGTCATATAGTATTTCGGAAACAAAAGATTTTAGCCCCAGTGTTTGTCCCAGGTCTTAAGATGCTACAGACAGAATTTTAAGGCAATCAGATGAAGCCTTTAGGATCATGGTGCAAAAGAATGACCCCTGTAAACATGCAAAAAAGGGCAAAAGTCGGACTTTCAAAAATTCATAACTCACTTCCTGTTCATATTAGACGTTAAAATATCAAATTTCTCGCCATGCCCGATGAGACTGCCAAGTTTGGTGAGTTTTTGTGCATGTTTCGGGGTCAAAAATGCGATCGTACAAATCGGAAAAATAATAATAATAATAATTTCTACAAAAACAACAGGGACTTCGCAGCGGTCGCTGCTCAGGCCCTAATAATAATAATAATAATAATAATAAAAGTAATAATATTTTCTACAAAAACAATAGGGACCTCGCAGCCGTCGCAGCTCGGGCCCTAATAACAATTTCTAGAAAAACAATAGGGACCTCGCAGCGGTCACTGCTCGGGCCCTAATAATAATAATAATAATAATTTCCACAAAAACAATGGGGACCTCGTAGCGGTCGCTGCTCGGGCCCTAATAATAATTTCTACATAAACAATAGGGACCTCGCCGCGGTCGCTGCTCGGGCCCCAATAATAATTTCTACACAAAGTCCATTGTGGTGACCCGCTCCTTTTAAGTAAATTCAAAATGGCCGACTTCCTGTAAAACCTAGCTCATTGCTCCAAGAGACTTTTTTGTAGGTCTTGGTCTTATACATACAGTGAACCCTCGCTACTTCGCGGTTCACCTTTCGCGGGTTCAGTGCTTCGCGGGTATAAAAAATATTCGGGGGCATTGTAGTTTCGCCGAGCGGCACGACGGGCGCTGGAGCGGTTAGACGGCCGGCGTGCGCCGAAGAAGAGCGTGGGCGAAGAGGAGAGTGGACGAAGAAGAGCACGTTCCCCCGGACACGATCGGTGGCGACGTTTCGCACGGTTCGGACCGTACCAGGGCTCCGGCCGGCGTGCGTGGCAGTTAAGCCGTAGAGGAGCACCGTCCCCGGGCACGGGCGGTGCCAAGCGGCCCCTAAGTTTAACCGAATGGAAGCTCCGGAGGAGGAGGGCATGCTCGCGTCACAGTAAGCCGAAGAGGAGCACCTTCCCCAGGCACGGGCGGTTCCAAGCGGCCCCTAAGTTTAACCAAATGGAAGCTCCGGAGGAGGAGGGCATGCTCGCGTCACAGTAAGCCGAAGAGGAGCACCTTTGCCGGGCACGGGCGGTTCCAAGCGGCCCCTAAGTTTAACCGAATGGAAGCTCCGGAGGAGGCGGGCATGCTCGCGTCACAGTAAGCCGAAGAGGAGCACCTTCCCCGGGCACGGGCGGTGCCAAGCGGCCCCTAAGTTTAACCGAATGGAAGCTCCGGGGGAGGAGGGCGGGCGTGTGTCACAGTTAAGCCGAATTGGAACACCTCTTCCGCCCGGACACGAACGGAGCGCGAAGCTGTCAGTTATGAATGAATAAATGAATAAATAAATAAATAATTAAAGAATGCCACCTTTCATTTCACAGGGAACACCGGACGGCGTACCAGCAGGTAAAAGTCGGAGTAATTAAATAAATACAAAAAGAATGGCTGGGGAATAAAAAAATAATACGTTTTAATAATAATTTGGTTTTTTTGTTATAACATGAATTTCACTCTCTCTCTCTCTCTCCCCGTATATATATATATATATATATATATATTTATTATATATATTGTATTTTCTTTTAAGCATTTTTGAAGGTGCGCCGCTACTTCGCGGATTTTCAGTTTCCGCGGGTGGTCTCGGTCCCCATTAACCGCGATAACCGAGGGTTCACTGTACTCCATAAAATTTACAAAAAGCGAGGTGAAACACTCAACCAGGGCTGCTTTTTTGAACATTTCTCGAGGGCCATGGCGAGCCATTTCAAAAAAGCTGCACAACTAACGTATAAAATATTGATAAATTTGCTCTGCCTGATGTGTGTGTCAAGTTTCACGAGTTGTCGTTCATATTTAGAACCTCATAATCAGCGTTGTTTTATTGCCAAACAGTGCAATGCCACTCCCACAACTTTTCACGAAAAAGGATGAATTTCGTATTGTGACATCCTCATGGCCGAAACAGTCCTCCGAGCATATATGAGGGTGACCTTGTTGAGTTGCACGGAGAAAAACATCCAAGAAAATAACTTGTATTAGCTTTTACCAGTTGGTGGCGCTACTACTACGATGAAAAATAAGTTGGTAGATGTCTTCAGGGCTGAAGTATCCTCAAATGTGTACAACTTCGAGAAGATAGGATCATCTGAGTCATGTTGCCGGAGCTTTTGTTGCCACAAAGTACAATCGGACTTTTCAGCACCGTAATAGCCACGCCTTTTGCCAAAACGTCACAAAACTCTGAAAAAGCTGAGTGAGCCTCAAACCAGACATACACATTCACTGACAAATATCCTGTGACACCAGATATATTAGAAGTCTTGTCTAATCAGCACACGTCTATCTAACTGCAATTTTAACATCTCGAGACACGACAGGATGAGTACACGATACGCATACCTCCATTTCTGAGTCTGTAAAGCCTGGAGGAGGCTGCTTCGATGTTTTAGTAGCATCATAAATTTATTGAATTAATTATATTTGAGGTTGGATTAGATTTTTACACATTTTAAGCCTTAGCCACCCAAAACAAAACATAAGCTCATGAATGAAATAAAACTAATTAATTTCGCCCATGCCAATTAATCTTCTGTAGACACGTGTTGTGACCAGTGTTGTTTTTGGCAGGCATTTTAGATTTTGTCCAAGTCATTTGGACAAAGTGCTGATTTGTTTACATCACATTTAGTCATCCCAATTCGTTATAGTTTTAGTCCAGTTTTAGTCAACGAAAACTAAAAAAAGGGTTTTAGTCCAGTTTTAATCGACGGAAACGCAAAAAAAGTTTTACCCTAGTTTTCGTCAATTTATTCACAAAGGTTTTAGTCCAAGCGGCACGGTGGCCCAACTGGTTAGCAGGATGGCCTCACAATATTGAGGTCGTAGGTACGATTCTGGCTCCGGCCTTCCTGCGTGGGTTTCCTCTGGGTAATTCGGTTTCCTCCCATATTCTTAAAACATGCATGGCAAGTTGCTTGGACACTCTAATTGCCCCTAGGCATGAGTGTGAGCGTGGATGGTTGTTCGTCTATGTATGCCCTGCGATTGGCTGGACACCAATTCAAGGGTGTACCTCGCCTACTGCCGAAGACAGCTGGGATCGGCTCCAACACCCCCCGCGACCCTAGTGAGGAGAAGCGGTACAGATAACGGATGGATGGATGGATGGGTTTAAGTCCATTTGAGTTAAAACAAGGCATTCAAGGTTTCCACCCAATAACAAAGACTTTTGGATGGACTACAAAGGATTCTTCATTACAAACAGAAAAAAGTGGCAACAGTGGAATCAATGCTCACTGCTCCAAAATAAGCAGAGAAGCAAAACATTTTGTTGGGCAACTGTTGTGGCTTTATTTCACTAAAAGCAACATAAAATAATTTATGAACCACATGCTAACAATTTTGTCTCGTCAACGAAAAAAATTCATGTACATCACGTCATGTTTTCGTCATAAAAGAACCTCGTTTAGCTTGTCATCGTCATTAAAAAAGGGGCGTTAACGAAGTATTTTCGTCATAGTCATCAGTGACGAAAACAACACTGGTTGTGACTGATATTTCAGTCCCAGGTTGTCTCCTGAACACCACCAATTGGGCAAGGGAGCGCAGGAAAGCCTGGGGTCTTCTATTTTTACAGTATAGAAAGGCTAAATATCAAATTGAAACAGTGTTTTATATCATGAATATACAGGGTTGGTGCTGGTTCTGGTAGGGAAACCACAACATAAAGATGTCCTTAATTAGTCCCACAATGGGGATATTTGCAATATGGCATATGATGGCCTAACAGGGCCACCGCCCAGAAAAGAGTAACGCAGAACTTTGTAATACTGTCACTCCCTGACCAGTTCGTTGTTCCTGAAGAGCCAAACTTTGACTCAGACCCACAAATTTGAATTACAGATAGTGGACAATGGAGAACTCCCCCAGTCAGTCAGCATGTTCAACTTCCATAGAAACCTCAACATACATTTATTAGATTGCCAAACTAATTGGAAACTACATCACCAGAACACCACAAGTGGGCTCTGTTATTGTACTTAAAGATGCATCTTACAAACCTGTGTTCTCCAAGGCCAGCTGGTCCATAGTCTTAAGTTATTTCTTCGCCAACATCAATGTCTCGGAGCGCAAACAGACAGAGGTGTGGTCTGTCCTCTGTTGTCTTCTTCTTCATTTTACAGTTGGGGTGCATGTGGTCATCATTAACCAGTCTTCCCAGACTGCCATCTTCTTGAGCGGCATCAACACTTAAAATAGATTTAAAAAAAAAAAAAAAAAAATTATTCAATCAATGTCAGAAATTAATCTTTGAGACAATCTTGTGTACACAAAACATAAAAATAGGAAATCCACAATTTTTAAATCTTCTAAATAAAATCATACAAGAAATTTCTATTGGAATCAGACCCTATTAACAGCTTGTCTTTGAGACTTCATGGTCTATATTTTCATTTGTACAGATTCAACGCATGAATAAAAGTAATCACCGTATTTTCGCAGTCATAAGCAAACAAAGCGCCCTGTCAGTCGATGCGTCCATTAAATGGACAAAGTACCACTCACGTCCATCAGCCCTTGTCATCAACGAGCTGTTGGAAGTGCATGTTAGCACACCCTGCTGGGCAAAGAGTGAGTTGTCCATGCTTACAATCGACCGTGACAAATACACCATCTGACTATAATGTTTGGGTGATGGTGTTGGAAAAAGCTGGACAAAGGGCAGCTGTCCACAATGTTTTAGTCTGTCTTATCATTTATGTTATTGCAAGCAAGAAACGTCCCAGGTTTAGACAACAGACAAAAAGTCCAAAGCATAACAGCACATCTCTTTAAACAGCCATGCAAATCTCTCTAAACAGCTATGGGATTGTGGGTCTCTGCTCCCAGAATGCATTGCTTGAATTAGCTAAGGCTGAGTGGCTTTTGTATTATTTTCATTTTTTTTGGGTATATTGATGGCATGAGAGATACATGTTTGTGTTAATCTTATTTCTATGTTTCATTGTTTGCTTGTATGATGAGTTTTTTATTTTTTGTGTGTGGTGAGCAGCCAAGTCCCTCCCCTGACGTTGCTTTGTAGGCTATTGCCAATGCACCTAATATTGGCCTGAGCCATTGTCAGCTATTGTCAATAGAGACTTGGCGTCTGCTGCAACAATGGGGTGATTGCTCATGTTATTGGGGCATAGTAGGCTGCTATCGGCTGTGTCAGTGTGGGCAGCTCTGCCAAGTTCATGCTATGCTAACAGCAGCTGTGCTATCGTCTTGTCAGGCGGTGCGTCCAGTATATGTTACAAAGACAGAAATAGCGGCCTCAACAGGTGTTGCGCCCTTTGACACGGCGCGTCTTTTGGGTACGAAAATACGGTATACATTTTTGCTTAGAGAATGATTTTTCCCCTAACACTTATGGGATGAGTATGTGTTTATTTTTTTAAATAAAAACAAAAATAAGATAACATCTCAATCTTTGCCTCACCTCCAAGTTTTTTCTTGCCGGCGGAAGTCAAACAAAAAGACAGTGCCTCTTCCATCCATCTTCCTGCGTTGAGATTTATCAGAATCTATCAATTTTCCTCTGTACTCCATAATAAAGAATAAAGTCGTCTTTCCTGAAAGGGGCCTTGGTAAATACTCCTCGACCTAGTTAACAGGGAAATCAAGATAGCTTCGTCATATTTTTAAGCACACAAATAAGGAGTCATCATATTCATTTGGGCCACTATACTAATGTAGGGTGGTTTGAAACATTGCTTCTTGTGAGGGATAGAGCAGAGCCCTTCTTTATGATTTTAAAGGAACAGACCAGCCAAAATTCATTTTCCAGCATTGCATTAGCCAGTATGTATTAGGACTGAAAGTACAAATGTCAATGGCACCTGGTTACGTAAAAAAAAAACTTTAAGATTATTTAGTTTCATAACAATGACATACACTGTATACACAGTCATATTGGATCGCGTCACGTGATCTCTGTGACGTATAACGTGCTTTACACTAGACTATCAATATCGGACTTGTTCACCGGTCTATTGTGGTATAAAAATGCCGGAGGGCGTCATCAAGTACAGCCTTAATTTAGATAGAACTCCTACCATCAGGTTTCACGCTCACTGAAATAACTTGAAACTGACAAAAGAAAAGGTCAAGACACTCTTAATGTAAAATAACCACTTAAAAAACGATGTCAGCTTGGTTATCAGAAAACAATAATATATCTTAGCAAAAGCGTTAACATCATACCTTTAAATGAGTTTATATACTTCGCTTCTAACTCTGCAGTCTTGTCCAGACCCTTGACTGCATGTTCAATAGTATCCTGCTTTGGGGACTTCCTGCATCTCAGGGAAGGCATTGTTTATTCTATAAAGAAAAAAGACAGTTTTGTGTTGAGAATTATTAATACTATAGGCTAAATGGAGTTTTAACAATATCAGTGTAAGAAAAATAAATTATAAATTAAAAAAATATCAATCCCTCCATCCCAATTAACGATTTCAACCATAATAGTTTATATTGAAGTTTAAACAACAGACAGACAGATTTATGCAGTGTGACTACAAAAATCTTACCAAAATTGCATTCACAGTAACCTTTGCTTTAAGAATCATGTAATTAACCAGTGAACATCGTGTCTTACACAAAAATTAATGACAGAAATTATCATGGTACTTGCATTCTGTTGTTCTATAACAAAAGTGCAAGCTGTTAGCTCCGCAAAGCTAACGCAACAAGCTAGCGTCCCTCGTGCTCACATTCAATGCAAACCTGACCACCGAATGAAAATACGCGTCGGTTTAGTTCTTTAAATGAGTAAAAGCACCATGACGTTTTATAATTATTCAATGCTTAACTGGAGCTCGTCAATTATGTCGATGTAGGAGCACATGTTTGCTAGGCCAGTGTTGTAGGCCCACATCCATGGTGCTACTTTGTATAGTGTTTTCCACACAACTATCTCTAACCATGAACAAATGCACTCGAGGCATGTTTTGAATAAAAACAAACGAAAAACACTTACCTCTCCGTTTCAACAGCAGTTCGAACTTCGAAGTGGTGATATTCTCCAGCGTTAAGCACCTGCTCGAACTGCGAATAGGTCAAATTCAACAGCGTCTTTTTTCTGTCTTAATAAGGACGCGATGAGAGGAGGAGCGCTTGCCTTTTCGTCAGCACGCCCCGCGCGGGTGGTGCTGCTTTATCACTCTCTATCTGTGCCCGCCCGCCGGCATGTCGATAGAAAAATAATATTCCTTCAAACATTACTTTCATCTTCTTAACGTTTTGTAGTGAATTTAACAGGTTCACCACTTTTTTCAAATACACCAATGGAAAACAGGTCTTAATTGAGGAAACATACAAAGAGCGTCTCACAAACACCTTATGATGAGCAATGTAATTTGATCACGTTTTTTGTCACTGCCTGGACGTCGGTTCACTGGCCTGGTGGCAGTGGCTTGTAGACACTGTCACTGAGTGGGAACGGATCTCAAGGTGGGTCAAACTAACCCAAGCAGTGGATCGGTCCGTTTTTTAAATTTATTAATTTTTTTATTTTATGTATTTATTTATTATTTAATACAAGGGCTTCGGCTCACTACCAGTGGGCGGGACCAAAGAATTTGGGTTTCCTTTGAGCTAGGAGGCAGTCAAAGGCAGTCCAATCCCCGGCAACATAAAGCGCCTAGCTCTGGGGACATGGAATGTCATTTCTCTGGTAGGGAATGAACCCGAGCTGGTGTGTGACTAGACCAGTGGTTCTCAATTATTTCCTGTCATGCCCCCCCTACCAAGAAGAAAACAATTCGCACCCCCCCCCACCACAATTTTTTTTTACATTTCGTACTAATGTACATGTTCTTTGCATATTAATGTTAGATTGTCAATAAAATATCTTACCTTAACAAAGCTAAATTGATAAAAAAAAATATCATTTTGAGAACGACTATTGTGAGGATCTCGAAACTCAGTACTCTGTGGTGCTAATATTGATGAGATGATAAATATGTTGAAGCCACAGAACAAAAAGATTAGATATTGTTTGGAAATTAATGACGTACATAACAAAGGAATATCAGCCTTGATTGGAGTACATTACTGCATTTAAATTTTTAATAAAAATGAAACAATTATTGATGTTATGACCACTATGAAGAATTTAAAAAAACAATATATAGGGATAATTATAGTTTTCATTTTGTTATGTTTAGTCTGTTCATGTTGCATTATTTTTATGACAAAGATGATGGTTAATCGTAGGTTTGTTGCCCAAATGTACCGTTACAACCTGATTAATGTTGAGAATGACGAACTCAAACTGGACACTAAAACGTAAAAACACATGGACTTCTTGCCCCTGTCCACACACGTGCACACACACACACACCATACACGAAGATCCGGGAGGTAAGGACGGCTGTCCTCTCCTACAACGAGGCAAGGGCCTCCACCAAGTCACCCCAGGGACAAGTTTTATTCCCTGATGGTCATCAAATTATGAGGATCTCATTCTACGCCGGAAGGGAGGAGGGGAATTTTTCCCTAATGTGAGGTTTTCGCTCCTCCACTGATGATCACACTGTTGTATGATTTCATTATGATGATCTGTCTTAAAGCCGTAAGGACATGATTTTTAAATCCACAACAGGGGGGAAATGTAAGATGGGCTGAGGATAGGTAATCAGTTTGTGTATTCATAATCATGTTTTTATACACTCATTAATGTTTAACACACACAGAGACACTTACTTGTTATTTTAACACACACACACACAGACACCCCATCCTGAAGATGTGTTTAGTTAAACTGACCTTGGGTTATGATTTTCTGCCTGCTGGAGTCCCTGGTGATTAGTTATTGATGCTTTAGTTAAACTGACCTTTATACCGTGAGTTATTGATGTTTTCTGTCTCTTGGTGATTAGTTGTTGATGCTTTTCTGTCTTCTGGTGATTAGTTATTGATGAGTTAGTTTCAATAAAAAGGCAGAACGGAGGGTGAGAGTCAGAGGGTGTGCGGGATTGAACTGGCAAGACGGCTGTTTCGCCTCCTGGCTCCCTCTCCCATTCTGAATGGCACAAAACGAAAACTTTAGTAAGTTATTTCAGTCTAAAAAAGGCGTCAGGGCATTTTTAAACCGGACAGTAAGTCGTCACTGTCTTGGTTCCTTTTTGTGCCTTGACCCATCCCGGAATTATTGAAAGGATGCAGTCCTATTTACAGGCCCCAGTGACACCCCAGGTTTCTGTTGTTTGTACGAGGGCGCTTAATAGGTACTGCTATTCACAATCGTCTTAGGCTGTTTCTTTGCAGAAGTTTATGGACAATGTGTAGTGCTGTAGGATGCAGTCTAGAGCATTCTTGACATTGAAGCTTTTGTTTCCAGCAACTGCTAATGCGACCGTGCATCAAACATGCAAAACACAGACCCTTGCTCCTCAAGAAGTCAATCTTATCCTTGTGATGCTTTCTCCTAAATTCCTTACAAATTGTGAGACTGTTGCTCTCCATTACAATTAGCACATGGTTTGGCAATAGCATCCACTGAAACAGGTTCTGCCTTTGGCGTGGTGGTTTTGTTGTTTTCCATCTTGGCGGGCACAATGACTGTTGTGAAGACTTTCTTTGATTTTGGTGTTTCTGTGTGTTGTGATTTTGTTTTCTGTTTTATAGAATCTTTCGTGCTTGTCAACAAAGTCAACAAAATCCTTAAACTTCACTCTTCTATGTGTTCTTTCTTGGAGATTGCAGGCAAATTTTCTCCAAGATTCTATAAGTCTGTATGGAAGTTTGTTTGCCAATGCCTTTATATTAGCCATGTTGTCCAAGTCCTCCATATAATTAACATCTGCCATTATGTTCAAACAGCCCATAAGGAATAATGTGAAAGACTGAAGTGCAACACCATCTTCAGACTTGATTGTTGGCCAATCCATGGCTTCCTTTAAATATGCTTCTGCTATCATGAAGTCATCACCATAAAACTCCTTCAAGATTTGTTTTGCTTTGGTATATCCTGTCAGAGGTTCCATATGGATGCAGCTCTTCACCAACTCATGTGGTTGTTCACTAGTATACTGCAACTAAAATTGAAGATGATCACGGTTATCACTTGTACGGCCTTCAATCCCATGTTCAATGGCACCTATACAGGTTTTATAATGCAGAGGGTCGCCTTTAAACGTAGGAATGGAAAGTTCGGGAAGTAGCGATGCTTTTTGACTCTTTGCTAAGTATTCTGCGACACTGGCTTGCTGTGAGATTGCTTGGCAAAGGCCATCAAGCACATGTCCCTGTTGTTCTCTACTTTCTGTCTGATGTGGAAATCTAGCCATTGGAATAGTCGAAGTGGGAGCATTTCAGGTCAACACTGCTTGTTGCTCTGATAGGCTGTGATGGTAATTGAATGTTTTTCCTTGTTTAAATTGTAACACACTCATCAGGAATGTGGATACCATCCTCCTGGGTATTTTCATATCTTCTCAAGACATCCAATTTAGCATCAGACTCAGGGAGTGCCGTTTGCATTGCATGCATTTCCTTCTTTGCCTTAATTGCAGCTTCTTCTTGCTCAAGTGCCAACCTTTGTTGTAAATCAGCAGCCTTTGCCTTTAAACATGCTCGTTCCATTTGAGCCTTTAATTTAATTGAAGACGTTGACAGAAGTGAGCTTCTGTCTGTTAGATTCTTTACTTCTACTTCTATGGGTGTAGTTAGTTGATGCAGATCTACTATCATCAGGTGATATTTGTTTATTGCATCCTTCCTCTGCACGTTTCAAAACGTCCTTCTTCCATTGCTCACATTTCCATTAATTACATTTTTTGGATCAAACCAGTTATTTTGGTCATCGACAAAATCCTCTTCAGTCTTTAAATTTTGCACACCGGAATTGAGGTCCACAAATTCTTGCTCCATGCCGCTAAAGCAAACACAAAGCTCAGTTTTTTACAGCGTCAACATTTGCATCATCCTCCATCAATTGTTCAATTTGACGTTGCATGGAGGTCAATTGAGCAAATTTGCACCTGCGTGCCTGCATCCGTTTAGGCTTGTGATCTTCTACAGCTTTTCTCCGTCATTTTTAATGTCCGCTTTCCACTGTCTTGTTCCTCCATGTCAATCCACAATCAAGCAAACAAAAACGTCAAACTGACTGTAGCGTCTCAATTTGTAGGTCAGCTGAATGACGATCAAAGTTTTAAGCAGTTTACTCACGCACCTGTTACGTGCACGTCCTTGTTAACTCGCGATGCTTGTCAAGTATGGACGCATGCTAACAGCTAGCAGCTCATTGTCCCGACTGGAAAGTTGCTCCTTAGCTGTGATGTGCCTAGGGTTACACTATCTATCATTAACAAACACAGCCAGCCCTCCTCTTTCCTCTTACCGCTTTCCAGTGTCCTGTCCGCAAGTAGTATTTGGAAGCCGTCAAATTCCACGACGGTGTCCGGCGTTAGGTCTGTTAGCCATGAATCCGTGAACATCAGCAAGCTAGCTCATTGGAAGTTCCTCTCGTGCCGCGTCCATTTTCTTGGGAAGGTATCTAACATTTCCCATAAAAACGGACAGGAGGACGGGGTGGTCACGCCTCCTCTTTGCCTGGCGTTTCGCCCCCGCGCGACATCCCCCGTCTCTTCCTCCTCAACTCGTGGGGGATATCGGGTCTCGCTCCGGGAGTCGGCACGGGGTTAGCACGAAGTGCTAACAGCTGATCTCTTGTGTAAACGATTGATCCGTAGCTCCCAGTGACATCTCCGGACACGATCACGCAAAAAACAGCCCCCAGCAGCAATAAAACCACCGCAATTTGGATGTCCATTGCTGCGATGAGGTAAAATAAATAAAACTGGGTAAAGGAAAAAACACGCGAAAAAGGCTCAAATAGTGAGCCGTGCTGCTTTAGCAGGTAGCCACTCGCGTGGTGACGGAACCGTAAAAACAAATGTGGTCCCATCAAAATCTGATGGGATATTTAAAAATAAAAGCGTGAAAATTTGCTTATTTGTCTGTCGTCACCAATGATTAAAAAAATTAAAATCATTACAAAATCCTCAAGCTATCGTGATACCAGACAAGTTCTGCGGGACACCAGACCACCCCAGTTGTCCACAAAAAGTGGTCACTTCAAAATTTGATGTGGCATTTAAAAATAAAAAAATCACCTGAAATATGCACTGTGATCAACACTGATTTAAAAGAAAAATCTTTAAAAAATATCCTCAAACTATCGTGATACCAAACCAGGATTGGGGATACTAGACCACACCAGCTGTCCACCAAAAGTGGTCACATCAAAATGTGATGTGGCACTTCAAAATAAAAGTAGCCTGAAATTCGCTTATTTCACGGTCATCACCACTGAGTTAAAAAAAAAATAGCTCGAGCTATCGTGATACCAGACCAGTTTTGTGGGACACGAGACTACCCCAGCTGTCCATAAAAAGTGGTCCCATCGAAATCTAATTTGTAATTTCAAACTAAAAGTTGCCTGAAATCTGCACATTTCACTGTCATCATGCCTGACTTTAAAATTTCATTAAAAAATATCCTCTAGCTATGGTAATACCAAACCAGGTTTGGAGGACACAAGACAACACAGCTTTCCACCAAAAGTAGTCCCATCAAAATGTAAGGAGGCATTTTAAAATAAAAGAGCTGGAGCTGTCGTAATACCAGACTAGTTTTGTTGGACACTAGACGACCCCAGCTGTTCATCAAAAATGGTCCCATCAAAATCTGATGTGTAATTTCACAATAAAAAAAAAACCCACCTGAAATATGCACATTTCATTGTCATCAACACTGATTTTAAAATAATCATTTCAAAATACCCTCGAGCTATCGTGATATCAGACCCATTTTGGGGGACACTAGACAACCCCAGTTGTCCATCAAATGCGGTCCCACCAAAATGTGATACGGCATTTCAAAATAAAAGTAGCCTTAAATCAGCATACATCACTGTTATCAGGCCTGACTAAAATATCATGACAAAATATCCTCCAGCTATCATGATACCAGACAAGACATATTTCACTGTCATCACCATTGATTTAAAAAAATTAATTAAAAACTAGAGCTGCGAGCAGCTATAAAGGGCCCTCGCCACCCGGACAACGTTGGGGTACTGGCACGTTGGAAATGTGAAATATTTCCGAGAAATAACGTGAGGAATCTTCAAGAGGAATTTGCTTGTAGTTAAAGTTAGAGCAGCTTTTGTTTTCAAAGCCTCGTCAATGTTTGAAGTAAATTTGTTGGCAGGCACTACAGGTGCATCAAATCAAAGACTAATAGACTGAAAAACATTTTCTTTCCGAGAGCCATCACCATTCTGAACTCTCACACACATGCACACACACACGACCACCCTTACCTTGCTGAACAGCGACGTATTGTGTTGTATTTCTCCAATTTCATACTATTTTCCATCACAATATTTATTCTCTTATTTATCTAATTTATATATTTGATTAAATTATTGTTGTATTGCACTGGAGAGGGGAGCTCCCTAATCTTGTTGCACACTGTACAATGACAATAAAAGGATTTCGGATTCTGATAAATTTAGAATGGCCGACTTCCTGTTCAATTTAGCATACGGCTCCATGAGACTTTTTATTAGGTCTTGGCTTTGTACACACTTCATCAAATTTTCAGTTTGGTGAAACAGAGATATGGGGCTGTTTTTTTTTGTTGTTTTTTTTTTTCTAGGGGGCGATAGCGAGCCATTTTTAAACAACTGTACGACAAAATAATAAAATATTGTGAATATTGAATCAACTCCCGGTTGAGTGGACGCTGGCACGTTTGGCTGCCACTGCTCACCGGTAACTCTCAGAAATTTTTTGGATCCGCTTGTTGTACCTGCTTTAGCAGTTTACAATCCCTCCAGTTACAGTGATTTTATTTATTATTATCTGTATGTTGAGCGATCCCGATTCTCATGAATGCCACCCACCGATTGCATAGTCGCTGACGCGTCTACTGTGGCTAAAGTTTAGCTTACCTATCAAAGTTAGCACCTGTCTGCCATGTGGACCCGCAGGCCAGTCTGCTTCTCGCACTTCTGCCTGTTCCTGTCATGTCATCAACCTGTGTCAGGACAACTTCAATCCACTGCCGCTGAACTCCGCTGGATTTACCGACACATGCCCGAGGGAAACGCACCACCACCACTGCTCCTCCTCCCGAACATCGCTCGTCGACCCTTGAAGGATTGTATGGCAATTACCGGCATTTTAAACATTTATGGGACAGAATGTCAATTATTTAATTTAGCAGGTTTATATTTACTGAATATGCTATGATCGCAAAATTCCGGACGAACTGGCGAGGCTGCCCGGCTCACCGTGGCTTGTCATCGGGACCGGGAGGCGGCGCAGGCGACGCAGAGAGAGGAAGCAGAAGCGGGGCTGCAGGTCCGGTGTCTTGCAACGGCTGCGACGGCAGCCCCATAGGCAACCACTGCCGAGTCTGTACCTCACCAACGCCAGATCCGTGGTCCACAAAATCGCCGACCTGGGATTACAAATCCTGGGAAACCGCTATGTGCGAGACAGCAGTGTGATCGTCGTCACGGAATCCTGGCTGCACGCAGACGTCCCCGATGCTAGCATCCAGCTGGCCGGGCGCTCGCTACATCGCGCGGATCGGACAAGGGACACCGGTAAGAGACGGGGCGGGGTGGCTCTGTGTTTACGTGCATGAGAACTGGTGCGGCGATAGCACGATCGTCGAGAAGCACTCTTCCCCCGACATCGAGTTCATGTCCGTTAAATGCCGGCCTTATTTTCTCCCGAGGGAGCTAACGGTCGTGATTGTCACAGCTGTTTACATCCCTCCCGACGCTAGCACTAGCACGGCGCTCTCGCTACTCGCGTGCGTCATCAATAAACATCAGCGGGCCCACCCTGATGGCGTTCACGTAGTAGCGGGAGACTTTAATAAGGCCAATTTAAAGACTGTACTCCCAGAGTTTCACCAGCATGTCAAGTGCCCAACGAGGGGAGACAACACTCTCGACCATGTGTACTCGAACATCAAGCACGCATACAGGGCCCTCCCACTCGCCCCCCTCGGCCAGTCAGACCACCTGTCCTTGCAGCTCGCACCTGCATACATCCCTCTCAGGCGCAGATTCAGGCCCACCACAAAGACTGTGAAAACCTGGCGTGACGGCGCCATGAGTGAATTACAGGACTGCTTTCAAGACACAAACTGGGGCCTCTTTGATCATCAGGACCTTGATGTCTACACACATTGTGTAGTGGACTACATCAAGTTCTGCATGGAAACTGTGTCCCTACACAGGACTATACGGACCTTCCCAAATGCGAAGCCCTGGATGTCCAGCAGGGTTCGCTCTCTCCTCAAGGCCCGTGACGCTGCCTTCAGGTCAGGCGACAAAGCCCAGTACAGGGTGGCTCGTGCTGACCTGAGCAAAGGCATCAAGCTAGCCAAGGCAACCTACAAGGGGAGGCTGGAGGCCCACCTTGCCAGTAACAGACCACGGGAGGTGTGGCAGGGTCTACGGAGCATCACCAACTTCCGTGGCAGCAGCACGACCTCTGCAGACCCGAGTGCATCGCTGGCAGAGGAGCTTAACTGCTTCTTTGCTCGCTTTGACTCGCCCCAACCGTCACACCCCCGCACTTCATGCTCCAACTCCCCCCCACTCACCGTAGAGGAACACGATGTGAGGCGCGCGCTCCTGGCTGTTAACCCCAGGAAAGCTACTGGACCCGACGGAATACCAGGCAAGGTCCTCAAAACATGTGCCCACCAACTGTCACATGTATTCTGCAGGATCTTCAACCGCTCCCTGGCTCAAGCAGTCATCCCCTCCTGCTTGAAAACTTCCATCATTATTCCTGTCCCCAAAAAGTCACCAGCCGTCCACCTGAATGACTACCGTCCTGTTGCTCTCACACCAGTCATCATGAAGTGCTTCGAGAGGCTGGTTCTCCAGCACATCAGGGACTGCCTTCCTCCCACTCTGGACCCCTACCAGTTTGCATACTGGGCTAACAGATCCACTGAGGACGCCATCAACACTGCTCTGCATGTTGTGCTGGGCCACCTGGAACAACAGCAGAGCTATGCAAGGATGCTCTTTGTGGACTACAGCTTGGCATTCAACACAATCATCCCAGACATCCACGTCGCCAAACTTGACATTCTCGGCCTCCCTGCCCTCACACGCATCTGGATTAAGGACTTTCTGACCAACAGACCCCAGACTGTGTTGCTCGGCCCCTACACGTCCTCCACCTGCATGCTGAGCACCGGTTCCCCTCAAGGATGCGTGCTGAGCTCTCTCCTATACGCCCTCTACACCTACGACTACAGCCCGGCCCATGGCAACAACACCATCGTCAAGTTTGCTGACGACGCGACAGTGGTCGGTCTGATCTCGGAAGGTGACGAGACAGCCTACAGAGAGGAGGTAAAGAGACTGACAGCTTGGTGCAAGGACAACAGACTGCACCTTAACACTGCAAAAACAAAGGAGATTGTCGTCGACTTCAGGAGGAACAAGACGGTGCCGCCCCCCCTCTGCATCGAAGGCGTGTGTGTGGAGAGGGTCCACACGTTCAAGTTCCTGGGAGTACAGATCTCCGACGACCTTTCTTGGACTCACAACACCACAGCAGTGGTAAAGAAGGTCCACCAGCGTCTGCACTTCCTGAGAGTCCTCAGGAAATTCAACCTGGACAGGAAGCTGCTGCTAGCCTTCTACCACTCGTCCATTGAGAGCCTGTTGACGTACTGTGTCTCCACCTGGTACAGCGGCTGCACTGAGGCCGACAGAGTGAGGCTCCAGAGGACAGTCAAAACAGCGCAAAGGATTATTGGCTGCCCTCTCCCCTCACTGTCGGACATCTACACCGCCCGGTGCCTCAGAAGGGCTCTCAACATCGTCAAAGACAATACCCACCCAAACTCACACCTGTTCGACCTGTTGCCCTCTGGCAGGCGCTACAGATGCATCAAATCGAGGACCAATAGACTGAGAAACAGTTGCTTTCCGAGAGCCATCTCCATTCTGAACTCTCACACACACACGAGAACACCCTTACCTTGCAGAACAGCATCGTGATGTGTTTTTATATACCCTATTCTGTACTAAATTCCATTGCACTCTCTTATTTATTAATCTAATTTATATATTTGTCTGTCTTATTGTTGTATTGCACTGGAGAGGGGAGCCTTCTAATCTCGTTGCACACTTGAGTACAATGACAATAAAGGGATTTCTAATTCTAATTCTAATTCTACTACGCATAGGAATGACTGATTGTAGTCATGGTCTTTACTGATTTATGATATTATTTTCACATGCTAAAGTTATATTACTTAGTTTATAAATGTGTGAACATAGTATTTTCATGACCTACACTCACATTCACATCATACATATTCAGTCTGCACATTACAAACTGATGACAAGCCAGACAGCACTTCATGGACAAATATGACAAAGCACATTCTCCACATAGGACATAGAGATGCAAACATACCAAATTGGGCACTGGATTTAGTTTTAAAATCGCTGCATTGGCTCCCCGTGTGTTTCAGGATTGATTTTAAGGTTCTTCAATTAGTTTTTAAATGCCTTAACGGTCTTGGGCCATCCTCGCGGACCCTGAGGTCCTCTGGCACCGGCCTGTTAATTATTCCTCGGGTGAGGACTGGAACACATGGCGAGGCTGCATTCAGCCATTCTGGTCCTCGTCTATGGAATAGCCTGCCGGAGGACATCAGGTCCGCAGAGACTGTTGATATTTTTAAAAGGAGGCTCAAGACCAGACCTGGGCATTGCACGGCCCGCGGGCCACATCCGGCCCGCCGGGTGGCACTGACTGGCCCGTATGACAGACCTGGGCATTGTATGGCCCGGGCCACATACCTTTGGTTGACTCTGACCGCGAGTGTAAGGTTAATTGGAAATTTCAAAATAAACATACTTTTTAATTTCACCTCATTCATGGGCGAAAGCTGCACTGCTTTTATTCTGAAATTGTTTTTTTTTTTTATTCCCGCACAATGTGCGTCACACATAATGACGTAATGCGTTTATCAAGACATGCGCGCGATTGAATCACAACAAGACAACGTTCGTCCTCAAAAATGTCCGCTCAGGCTACAAAAAGAAAGGTAGATGCCGAATGTAGAATTTTCAACAAAAATTGAACAGCGAAGTATTTATTTACTGAAGTTAGAGGTAAAGCTGTGTGTTTAGTTTGCGGGGAGCAGATCGCCGTGTTGAAGGACTACAATTTGAGTCGGCATTACCAGACGAAACATGCAGAGAAATATAAAAACGGCACCAGATAACAATGAACTGGGACACTTTTTCTCAAAATCACAGTTCAGTGACAGTCAATATGTTGTATCTTGCTTAATGTTTGGTGCAAAAAGACAATATTGTGATGTCTTTAAAATGCTCAGAACCTTTACACAACTATCCAACAGTATATGGAACTCAAAATGTGTTTTGAAGTGAATGTGACAGAATATGTTTACTAATATGAGTCACAAATAGTAAAAAATGTTAATATTATGTCTACCATTGTGTTGAGAAATTTGAATGAATACATTTTTGTAAGGCAACCTCATTTTTTCAGTTTATTTGGTATTTAGTTTCATTGCTTAACTTTAATGCCAGCTTGTCAAAACAGTGCTATTTACTGCTTTTTAAAAAAGAAATACAATTAATATTATGCAGAATTGAGTTCAGCCTTTTGGCCCGGCCCTCCACAATATTTAATGTTTCTTATGTGGCCCCATGGAAAAAATAATTGCCCACCCCTGCTCAAGACTCACCTTTTTTGTTTGGCTTTTAAATAATTTATCTTAGTCTTTTAATTCAGGATTGTCATTTTATATATTATCATTGTCTTTAATTTTTTTTAGCTTCTTTGTCTTTTAGTATCATCATTTTTCTTATATATTTTAGCTGCGTCGTTTTATATTATTGTCTTTTAATTTTTAGCTTCTTCTCTGTCTTTTAGTATCATAATTTTTCTTATATATTTTAGCTTCGTCTTTTTATATTATTGTCCTTTAATTTTTAGCTTCTTTTTTGTTTAGCATTATCATTTTCTTTTATATATTTTAGCTCCAGTGTTTCCTCAAGGGGGGCCTCCGCGCTGGGAGGTGTGGCTGGCCTTCTCACAGGGGGCTTCATCCCGGAGGCTCCTTAGGCCCGGCGGACCGGGGCCCTCTGCACTATGTGTAGGGTCTACCCCGGTCAGTCTGGGCTAGGGGTCTGTGTGTTGGCGCAGCTCCCTGTGGGCGTGAGCCGTCATCCCTCTCAGCGCGGATGACCGACCCTGGGTACATTTTCTCATATGGTTTCTCTGTGCCTTACCCTGTCTTTCTACTAAGATGGTTTATTAAGTTGTGTGAATGCGAGTGTTCTGTGTGTGTGCGAGTTCAGGCGTGTATGTGGATGTGTCTTGTGTTTATGTTGAGTGGGTGGAATGGGTTTTAGTTTTTCGTTGTAATTTGGATGTTTTTATTGTACAGCACTTTGAGCCGCATTTTATGTATGAAAAGTGCTCTTATAAATAAAATTTGATTGATTGATTGGAGGGTTCAAGGGGACGCCATTGCAAAAACACATTCTGAAAGACATAATTTGATTTTGGAGCACACATACATGCACACTGACAAGATTACAGGGGAATACCAGCAGGAGAGACGGAGAGACTGCCCGCCGGAGAAGGCCAGCCGTGGAATACCAGTCTTGGGGACCAGCTGGGAATCAACCATCCAGACAATGATTAATCTGGAGAGGACCTTCCCTTGGACGTAGACCCGTGCCGGGGGAAGAATGTGAGGCTGGGCTGAGATAACGCACGACTCTTTTCGACTGTGCTTGCCCAAGTACATTTTCTCATGAGATTAAGAAAAAGCCGCTCAGTACTATTTCCTGAACCTCCGCCCTATTTCCTACCTACCATTCATTTCAAAAGTCCTAGATAATGTAGTCGCCACTCAACTCCACTCTCATCTCACCTGCAATAACCCTTTCAGTCCGGTTTCCGTGCACTTCACAGCACTGAATCAACTCTACTCAAGGTCACCTCTGCTCTCCTCATTGCAGCTGACTCAGATTCATTCTCCATTGTCATCCTTCTTAACCTGACTGCGGCCTTTGACACCATCTCACACACCATCCTTCTCAAAAGACTTTCTTCCATCGGCATCACCCACACCGCCCTCAACTGGTTCCATTCATACTTCAAAGACCGCACTCAGTTCATCCAGCTTAAATATTTCTCATCAAAGTCCCTCCCAGTCACCTCAGGTTTGCCCCAAGGCTCGGTCCTGGCCCCCCTATTATTTATCATATACCTCCTTCCCCTTGGCAGAATTTTCCGAAAATTCAATATCGCTTTCCATTGCTTCGCGGATGACACCCAGCTCTAGTTCTCCTGCAAACCCAGCATATCACTCCCTCCCACCTCCGTCACCTCCTGTCTATCTGAAATCAATGACTGGTTTTCTAATAATTTCATGAGGCTTAACAGCGACAAAACAGAAGTTATTCTTTTCAGTACAAAATCAATACAATCCAAAGTTGGCAGTTTTCCCATTCCTGTTGGCCCCTCCATTGTTTTCCCATCCCCTCAGGTCAAGAGTCTGGGTGTCATCCTTGACAGCACTCTATCTTTCCATAAGCATAATAACACAACCCGGTCAGCCTACTTCCATCTGCACAATATCAGTCAACACCGCCCCTCCCTTTTTCCCTCATCCACTTCTATTCTGGTCCAAGTCGAGTCAAGTCAATTTTATGTGTATAGCCCTTAATCACAGACAGTCTCAAAGGGCTTTACATAACCACAATCAACATCCACTGATCTTAACCCCCAGGAGGGCAAGGAAAAACTCAAAACCCCATTGGGGGAAAAGTGAGAAAACTTGAGAAGGGACCACAGATGGGGGGGAAACCCCCTTCCAGGATGACCAGGCTGCTTTGGATGCCAAGTGGGCAACATTTGACACATACAATGATGCTATACAATGTTAGATGAGATAATGTGAGAGTCAATTAAATGAAGTGCTGCAGGAAGATGACTTTAGTGGAGTGGGTCCTCATCCAGGACCGTAATCGCCATGGCAGCATATCCGAGGTTGAGCCTTTGATCTTGAAATAGTCAGTTTGGGGTAAATTCAGAACAGCCACTTCCAAGTGAATCACCATCACCTAATTCCCAAGCTGTGGAATTGGGAACAGAAAAAAAAGAACAGAAATAGTAAACAGGCCAACAAGTAGTTCAACGAAGTGCTGAAATATAGGGAAATCAGAAGAGGTGCTGCATGAAGACGACTTCGGCAGAGCAGGTCCCTCCCCGGTTGGTCAGTGCCGTAATCTTCATAGCAGGTCACCATCACCTAATTCCCAAGCAGGGGAAGAGGGGGCAGAAAAGAGGAGAAGCGGCAGTAAACAGGCCAACAAATAATTAAATTAGATGCTAAAGTATATAAATAAATGTCGCGCTGCAGGAAGACGACATCACTGGAACAGGTGCATGCCCAGTTTGTCAATGCCTTAAACTTCCTAGTGGGTCACCGTCACCTAATCCCCCAGCCGGGGAAAAGGGGGCAGAAAAGAGAAGATAAGAGAAAAAGCGGCAGTAAACAGGCCAACAAATAGTTCAACTAAATGCACAAGAGTATAAATGCGTCTTTAATAGTGTTTTGAACATTTCTACTGAGGTGGCGCCTCTAATACCTGAGGGTAGTACATTCCAAAGCATTGGTGCCCGAATAGAGAACGCTCTAGAACCTGTGGACTTCTTTTTGGCTCGCGGGATCACTAAAAGACCAGCATTTTGTGAGCGAAGGTTTCGGGACGGAACATATGGTACCACGAGGTCAACGAGATAGGAAGGTGCTAAGCCATGCAATATTTTATAGGCAAGTAGCAGAACTTTAAAATCACATCTCAAGTGGACCGGAAGCCAATTCAAATTGGCAAGTATCGGGGTAATATGATCAAACTTTCTCGTTCTAGTCAAGAGTCTAGCTGCTGCATTTTGAACTAACTTTTAATACTAGACATGGGGAGACCCGAGAGCAAAACGTTACAATAGTCGAGGCGAGACGTAACAAACGCATGGATTAAGATTTTTGCATCACAAGTTGATAGAATTGGGCGAATTTTAGCAATGTTACGCAGATGAACAAATGCAGTTCTAGTAATATTTTTAATGTGCATTTGAAACGACATAGTTGTGTCAAATATAAGACCGAGATTTTTTGTTGAATCCTTTTGGGCAATTTATCGATACTCATAGTGGTGTCTTTGAAAAAGGTACAGATGACGCGCTGGTCCAATGATCAGCATCTCGGTTTTATCTGAGTTAAGACGCAAAATATTGAAAGACATTCATAGTTTAATTTCGGCAAGGCATGCCTCTAATTTATAGCAATCACACGGATTCGTTATATCCAACGGCATGTATAATTGCGTATCATCAGCATAACAATGAAAACTAATGTGATATTTCCGTATAATATCACCAAGCGGTAGCATCTAGTACCAATCCCTGCGGAACTCCGCGTGTGATCTTACAAAGATCAGAAGACGCATTGCCATGAATTACACGGTGCGTCGTCTCCGACAGATACGAATTAATCCAAGAAAGCGCTGAACCTGAAATGCCAACACAAGTTTCAAGGCGTTTTAATAATATGTTATGATCAAGTGTCAAAAGCGGCGCCAAGATCGAGTAAGAGTAATACAGTGAACCCTCGGTTATCGCGGTTAATGGGGACCTCGTAGCGGTCGCTGCTCGGGCCCTAATAATAATTTCTACAAAAACAATAGGGACCTCGCCGCCGTCGCAGCTCGGGCCCTAATAACAATTTCTAGAAAAACAATAGGGACATCGCAGCGGCCACTGCTCGGGCCCTAATAATAATAATAAAAATAATAATGATTTCGACAAAAACAATGGGGACCTCGTAGCGGTCGCTGCTCGGGCCCCAATAATAATTTCTACACAAAGTCCATTGTGGTGACCCGCCCCCTTTTAAGTAAATTCAAAGTGGCCGACTTCCTGTAAAACCTAGCTCATTGCTCCAAGAGACTTTTTTGTAGGTCTTGGTCTTATACATACAGTGAACCCTCGCTACTTCGCGGTTCACCTTTCGTGGGTTCAGTGCTTCGCGGGTCTAAAAAATATTCGGGGGCATTGTAGTTTCGCCGAGCGGCACGACAGGGCGCTGGAGCGGTTAGACGGCCGGCGTGCGCCGAAGAAGAGCGTGGGCGAAGAGGAGAGTGGACGAAGAAGAGCACGTTCCCCCGGGCACGATCGGTGGCGACGTTTCGCGCGGTTCGGACCGTACCAGACCTCCGGCCGGCGTGCGTGGCAGTTAAGCCGTAGAGGAGCACCTTCCTGTTAAGGATGTTTCTATCAAAACAAGCCTGAACAAATGAATCAACCAGCCAAGATTGTCTGTCATTTACGCGCGGGGCAGCCCTCGAACTCCGAGGCGAAGCCAGCGTGTTCGACTGCACACATGGTTTTTATTTGCATCAGCATAAGCAATTTGAATATGCAATACATACAGAATGGAAAACTTGACATTTGACTCCATCCCACTTGCCCACCCTCTTCCTGCCTATTCTAACGGTTTCAGCTTACAAGACACCTTTTGTTCATACTTCTGCTTATTCTAACAGCAAAAGTTCACTCTGAACTTCATTTGACCTGTGTAGTGTATTTTCACAAGGCTTAACGTGTTGAACTTATTTTATGGCCATGACGATATTGTTGCTTTAGAAATACCAAGCCTTGTGTTGGACCTCCCTAAATGCAGAAGTTACAGCCTTAAGAGGCCTCGGGCCCCAACATTATCTACGAAGGGTTAAAGAGGTCATCAACACCCCAAGGGAGGTGTTTACAGAAAAGGGTTCTGGCGTTGGGGAGTCACATTCGCGAGGAGGCCGTACCTGGCACCCGTAGCTGTCGAAAGTTTAATTAGAGGCCAGAAAGATACGAATGCATGTGCAACAAAGGGGGCCTGTAAGATTAGTTATAGTTTGAAACTTGCTAAGATGACAAACTAAACAACAAAACTAACAGATGAACATACAAACTTAAATTTCTTTAACATATCCCTCCTGTTTATCAAGTTTCAAATCTCATCATCAAAGGCTGTCGCTTGAGGGGGGAGAAAAACTACCCAAAAACTCAAAAATTCTTGGAGAAAAGGGTAGAAACCCATGCCCCGAACGAGAAGCCCAAAAAAATAATAACAATTAAAAGATAATAAAGCAAAGCTAATGCAGTTTTTGGTCCAATACATGTATGTACAAAATAAACCCGGAACATCAAACATTCACAACTGCAACTCTTTTCTGTGATGCAAGTTACATGAATCAGTGACCTTGAGCGTTTTTTCAGAGGCTGCAGGTTTTATTTGATGTGCGTGTAGTCAGCAGTCTGCGCCTGTGCAACTCGTCTGCGTTTGACGTTGTCCTGGTCTCGAGGTTGTGCGCTGACCAGGCACAGCCCTGCAAGGAAGTAGATGATGCATCTGGTCGACAGGGCAGTGCCCAGTTGCTGTTCGGCGGCTTGCTCCATCCTTCCGAGAGGGGTGTGTTTGCCACGGAAAACCCTCTTTCCAACTGTGGTCTTTTGTTGGTACATTGGAGTGTACGTGGTGGAGATCCTCTCCAAGGGACTTGCGTCGCTCAGCCTTCAGCAGGGACCGGAGAAGCTTGCACTGCGACTGATGGTTCCAGCCGCCACGCCCCTCGACCTTTGCTGCCGTCGGGGTCACTGCAATCACCTGATGAGGGCCGTCCCAGCGTTCACTGTCCCAACGAGGTCGTTTCAGCACCTTGAGGAAGAGTTGGTCTCCCACATGGACGTGGTTTATCTGTGGATCAAAACACACTGGCCAGTAATTGTGGTCAAACATGTCTTTCATGTGGACTGGGACAGATGTGCCAGTCGCTGGTGGTTCTGATGAACCTGAGAGTCTATGTGTGAGGCCATATAGGATAAAAAGGGGATAGTGTCCTTCCTTCGGCTGGCACTATCCTCATTGCTGTGATTGAAACACAGTCTGGCCATTGTCTCTTTTTTTTTTCTTTGTCTTGATAAGTCAGTTCCATTCGTGCGTTCCACAAGTCCTGCAGACTGTATGCAAAATGACGCTTTGAGTCAATTTTGCAACAACTGTCCCACTTGTTACAAACATTATTCACAAAATGCATCATTTTCACTTTAAATCACTCTTGAAATTCCAAATGTCAGGATAATTCGATTACACAAGACTTTTTCCAACTGTTTTAACATCATCATGTGTTGTTGGAAACAACGTAATCCATTTTGAAAACACATTAATTATAACCAAACAATATTGCAACCCAAACAACTAACACTTTGTCTAAAAAAAAGTTTTTTGTTGAAAAGTCTATATGTGGGAACAATTTCATATCATACTTCCCCCTGTTGACACACATGTGTCACTCATGTTACTCCTCAGCCTACTTCCATCTGCACAATATCAGTCAACACCGCCCCTCCCTTTTTCCCTCATCCACTTCTATTCTGGTCCAAGTCGAGTCAAGTCAATTTTATGTGTATAGCCCTTAATCACAGACAGTCTCAAAGGGCTTTACATAACCACAATCAACATCCACTGATCTTAACCCCCAGGAGGGCAAGGAAAAACTCAAAACCCCATTGGGGGAAAAGTGAGAAAACTTGAGAAGGGACCACAGATGGGGGGGAAACCCCCTTCCAGGATGACCAGGCTGCTTTGGATGCCAAGTGGGCAACATTTGACACATACAATGATGCTATACAATGTTAGATGAGATAATGTGAGAGTCAATTAAATGAAGTGCTGCAGGAAGATGACTTTAGTGGAGTGGGTCCTCATCCAGGACCGTAATCGCCATGGCAGCATATCCGAGGTTGAGCCTTTGATCTTGAAATAGTCAGTTTGGGGTAAATTCAGAACAGCCACTTCCAAGTGAATCACCATCACCTAATTCCCAAGCTGTGGAATTGGGAACAGAAAAAAAAGAACAGAAATAGTAAACAGGCCAACAAGTAGTTCAACGAAGTGCTGAAATATAGGGAAATCAGAAGAGGTGCTGCATGAAGACGACTTCGGCAGAGCAGGTCCCTCCCCGGTTGGTCAGTGCCGTAATCTTCATAGCAGGTCACCATCACCTAATTCCCAAGCAGGGGAAGAGGGGGCAGAAAAGAGGAGAAGCGGCAGTAAACAGGCCAACAAATAATTAAATTAGATGCTAAAGTATATAAATAAATGTCGCGCTGCAGGAAGACGACATCACTGGAACAGGTGCATGCCCAGTTTGTCAATGCCTTAAACTTCCTAGTGGGTCACCGTCACCTAATCCCCCAGCTGGGGAAAAGGGGGCAGAAAAGAGAAGATAAGAGAAAAAGCGGCAGTAAACAGGCCAACAAATAGTTCAACTAAATGCACAAGAGTATAAATGCGTCTTTAATAGTGTTTTGAACATTTCTACTGAGGTGGCGCCTCTAATACCTGAGGGTAGTACATTCCAAAGCATTGGTGCCCGAATAGAGAACGCTCTAGAACCTGTGGACTTCTTTTTGGCTCGCGGGATCACTAAAAGACCAGCATTTTGTGAGCGAAGGTTTCGGGACGGAACATATGGTACCACGAGGTCAACGAGATAGGAAGGTGCTAAGCCATGCAATATTTTATAGGCAAGTAGCAGAACTTTAAAATCACATCTCAAGTGGACCGGAAGCCAATTCAAATTGGCAAGTATCGGGGTAATATGATCAAACTTTCTCGTTCTAGTCAAGAGTCTAGCTGCTGCATTTTGAACTAACTTTTAATACTAGACATGGGGAGACCCGAGAGCAAAACGTTACAATAGTCGAGGCGAGACGTAACAAACGCATGGATTAAGATTTTTGCATCACAAGTTGATAGAATTGGGCGAATTTTAGCAATGTTACGCAGATGAACAAATGCAGTTCTAGTAATATTTTTAATGTGCATTTGAAACGACATAGTTGTGTCAAATATAAGACCGAGATTTTTTGTTGAATCCTTTTGGGCAATTTATCGATACTCATAGTGGTGTCTTTGAAAAAGGTACAGATGACGCGCTGGTCCAATGATCAGCATCTCGGTTTTATCTGAGTTAAGACGCAAAATATTGAAAGACATTCATAGTTTAATTTCGGCAAGGCATGCCTCTAATTTATAGCAATCACACGGATTCGTTATATCCAACGGCATGTATAATTGCGTATCATCAGCATAACAATGAAAACTAATGTGATATTTCCGTATAATATCACCAAGCGGTAGCATCTAGTACCAATCCCTGCGGAACTCCGCGTGTGATCTTACAAAG
The DNA here is from genome assembly GCF_059441095.1 of Idiotropiscis lumnitzeri. Taxonomy (NCBI): domain Eukaryota; kingdom Metazoa; phylum Chordata; class Actinopteri; order Syngnathiformes; family Syngnathidae; genus Idiotropiscis; species Idiotropiscis lumnitzeri. The sequence continues at coordinate 347,195 of NW_028283630.1, forward strand.
ATCAGAAGACGCATTGCCATAAATTACACGGTGCGTCGTCTCCGACAGATACGAATTAATCCAAGAAAGCGCTGAACCTGAAATGCCAACACAAGTTTCAAGGCGTTTTAATAATATGTTATGATCAAGTGTCAAAAGCGGCGCCAAGATCGAGTAAGAGTAATACAGTGAACCCTCGGTTATCGCGGTTAATGGGGACCTCGTAGCGGTCGCTGCTCGGGCCCTAATAATAATTTCTACAAAAACAATAGGGACCTCGCCGCCGTCGCAGCTCGGGCCCTAATAACAATTTCTAGAAAAACAATAGGGACATCGCAGCGGCCACTGCTCGGGCCCTAATAATAATAATAAAAATAATAATGATTTCGACAAAAACAATGGGGACCTCGTAGCGGTCGCTGCTCGGGCCCTAATAATAATTTCTACAAAAACAATAGGGACCTTGCCGCGGTCGCTGCTCGGGCCCCAATAATAATTTCTACACAAAGTCCATTGTGGTGACCCGCCCCCTTTTAAGTAAATTCAAAGTGGCCGACTTCCTGTAAAACCTAGCTCATTGCTCCAAGAGACTTTTTTGTAGGTCTTGGTCTTATACATACAGTGAACCCTCGCTACTTCGCGGTTCACCTTTCGTGGGTTCAGTGCTTCGCGGGTCTAAAAAATATTCGGGGGCATTGTAGTTTCGCCGAGCGGCACGACAGGGCGCTGGAGCGGTTAGACGGCCGGCGTGCGCCGAAGAAGAGCGTGGGCGAAGAGGAGAGTGGACGAAGAAGAGCACGTTCCCCCGGGCACGATCGGAGGCGACGTTTCGCGCGGTTCGGACCGTACCAGAGCTCCGGCCGGCGTGCGTGGCAGTTAAGCCGTAGAGGAGCACCTTCCTGTTAAGGATGTTTCTATCAAAACAAGCCTGAACAAATGAATCAACCAGCCAAGATTGTCTGTCATTTACGCGCGGGGCAGCCCTCGAACTCCGAGGCGAAGCCAGCGTGTTCGACTGCACACATGGTTTTTATTTGCATCAGCATAAGCAATTTGAATATGCAATACATACAGAATGGAAAACTTGACATTTGACTCCATCCCACTTGCCCACCCTCTTCCTGCCTATTCTAACGGTTTCAGCTTACAAGACACCTTTTGTTCATACTTCTGCTTATTCTAACAGCAAAAGTTCACTCTGAACTTCATTTGACCTGTGTAGTGTATTTTCACAAGGCTTAACGTGTTGAACTTATTTTATGGCCATGACGATATTGTTGCTTTAGAAATACCAAGCCTTGTGTTGGACCTCCCTAAATGCAGAAGTTACAGCCTTAAGAGGCCTCGGGCCCCAACATTATCTACGAAGGGTTAAAGAGGTCATCAACACCCCAAGGGAGGTGTTTACAGAAAAGGGTTCTGGCGTTGGGGAGTCACATTCGCGAGGAGGCCGTACCTGGCACCCGTAGCTGTCGAAAGTTTAATTAGAGGCCAGAAAGATACGAATGCATGTGCAACAAAGGGGGCCTGTAAGATTAGTTATAGTTTGAAACTTGCTAAGATGACAAACTAAACAACAAAACTAACAGATGAACATACAAACTTAAATTTCTTTAACATATCCCTCCTGTTTATCAAGTTTCAAATCTCATCATCAAAGGCTGTCGCTTGAGGGGGGAGAAAAACTACCCAAAAACTCAAAAATTCTTGGAGAAAAGGGTAGAAACCCATGCCCCGAACGAGAAGCCCAAAAAAATAATAACAATTAAAAGATAATAAAGCAAAGCTAATGCAGTTTTTGGTCCAATACATGTATGTACAAAATAAACCCGGAACATCAAACATTCACAACTGCAACTCTTTTCTGTGATGCAAGTTACATGAATCAGTGACCTTGAGCGTTTTTTCAGAGGCTGCAGGTTTTATTTGATGTGCGTGTAGTCAGCAGTCTGCGCCTGTGCAACTCGTCTGCGTTTGACGTTGTCCTGGTCTCGAGGTTGTGCGCTGACCAGGCACAGCCCTGCAAGGAAGTAGATGATGCATCTGGTCGACAGGGCAGTGCCCAGTTGCTGTTCGGCGGCTTGCTCCATCCTTCCGAGAGGGGTGTGTTTGCCACGGAAAACCCTCTTTCCAACTGTGGTCTTTTGTTGGTACATTGGAGTGTACGTGGTGGAGATCCTCTCCAAGGGACTTGCGTCGCTCAGCCTTCAGCAGGGACCGGAGAAGCTTGCACTGCGACTGATGGTTCCAGCCGCCACGCCCCTCGACCTTTGCTGCCGTCGGGGTCACTGCAATCACCTGATGAGGGCCGTCCCAGCGTTCACTGTCCCAACGAGGTCGTTTCAGCACCTTGAGGAAGAGTTGGTCTCCCACATGGACGTGGTTTATCTGTGGATCAAAACACACTGGCCAGTAATTGTGGTCAAACATGTCTTTCATGTGGACTGGGACAGATGTGCCAGTCGCTGGTGGTTCTGATGAACCTGAGAGTCTATGTGTGAGGCCATATAGGATAAAAAGGGGATAGTGTCCTTCCTTCGGCTGGCACTATCCTCATTGCTGTGATTGAAACACAGTCTGGCCATTGTCTCTTTTTTTTTTCTTTGTCTTGATAAGTCAGTTCCATTCGTGCGTTCCACACGTCCTGCAGACTGTATGCAAAATGACGCTTTGAGTCAATTTTGCAACAACTGTCCCACTTGTTACAAACATTATTCACAAAATGCATCATTTTCACTTTAAATCACTCTTGAAATTCCAAATGTCAGGATAATTCGATTACACAACACTTTTTCCAACTGTTTTAACATCATCATGTGTTGTTGGAAACAACGTAATCCATTTTGAAAACACATTAATTATAACCAAACAATATTGCAACCCAAACAACTAACACTTTGTCTAAAAAAAAGTTTTTTGTTGAAAAGTCTATATGTGGGAACAATTTCATATCATACTTCCCCCTGTTGACACACATGTGTCACTCATGTTACTCCTCTACTCCTCAGCAATGTTTGCACCTTTTTTCTCCCAATGTGTGCATTCAATTAGTGGTGTATTTTTCCCTGGCGTGAGATCAAATTGTCAAGTTGATTTGCTGCGTGTGTGTGTGTGTGTGTGTGTGCATTACCCCTTGCTGCATTGTCTGCGAGGCAGTATTCAATTGTAATCGTTTCATTTTCTGTTCAGAAAATTTTGCATTTACAAATACTTATTTAGACGTGCTTTATGCACAACTTTTCTTTCATCTTTTGTGATTTTTTAAAACGCCGTTTGCCCAATGTCGACAGAACACATAAACATATATCTTGGCAGTCAGTCCAAATTGTAAAATGTTTTTTAGAAAACATCTTACAATTCTGGATCAGCACAGAAGTTTCTGCTGCTTGTCCTGCACATACAGATTTTAATATCCCTTGAAACAAAATGCTTTGTTCAAAAAAAAATTCCCACCCCTTTGCGGCCGTCAAAAAACTGTCTCTCCAGTCGGGAGAAAGGTGTCCAAGAGGTCAGGTCGCTGTTTGGTGGTAATTTGGACTCGGCTTCCACAGTCGTGTGGTGTGCCTTCTACTGGTGCGGGAAAAAGTGACGCTGGGCTGAGCGCACCTTATCAGTGTAATGTGACAATTAGGTCGCCGTGCAATGTGAATGTGGTGGGTGAAGGCTGCTTGATCCAATTGTTGTGACTAATATGCAAGTGATTTCATGAGCCCTGCGCGTCTGCAGCCACACAAGGTCATGAAACCATTTTTTGCAGTCACTGTTTGCTCAAATGGCTCATAGTAATTTGGTAGTGCTAATACATCTTAATCAATGAGTTCACACTTGACAAGTTCAAAAGCTTGTCAACCTCAAGTGTTCAAACATTTTTTTTTTCCTCAAATGTCATTGGCTTGTCATAAATGATGTCCAGCAATAGTCGTGTGATTTCTAAGTACTTTGCAATCCATGCCTGGCAATAATTGCGTACACCTATAAGGGACATCATTTACTTCTTTGTTATTGGTTTTAGGGCTCGGGCAACGCCTTCTTTTTGCTTGTCACCAAAAATGCGCCCCTTTTCAGTCAAAATGCGGCCTAAATATGTGACTTCCTTTTTTAACAGCTGCATCTCATCGGTTCAGTTTGATGACGCATTAAGTAATTCTCGAGGTCAAACATATGTTTAATATCTTCCTCAATGTCCTCACTGTTGTCACTGTCAGAGGGGGAATCCAGAGGTTTGGACATCAACTCGCAGTCCGAAGCCCCACTGGGGTCCCGGCCTAGTCATTCATTTTCCCAATCGTACACTTCCTTAAAACAAGTTCTCAAACCCTTCATTCATTATGTAAATTACTCGTCTTCTCCTTGGCCGCCCTCGTGTGCAAGCCTATCCTAGACGCTCACAGCAGAAAAAGAAGGGAGGGGGGGGGCCTCACTGTTCATACGCCAATCACGCGGTCCCCAGGCAACCAAGCTGCCAGGGGTTACGCCCCCTACCAAAGGCTCCAGTTTACTGGCCACTCCTCCCTGCCAATTTACGAGCAGGCAATCTCAAGCCAATGGCAACAGCTCCTTCCCCCTAAACTTTCCGCTCGTTCCAATTCACTTACGCTTTCCTTCTGGCATCTGCCCAACCTACTTTACCTCTCAGTCATCTCCAACCCCCTCTTAACTTTCCGCTCATCCTATTTCACTTACGCTTTTCCTTCTCAACCTACCTTGCCTCTCAGTTAGAGAACCAAATTCTGCCCCCGCACCTCAGGTTTGACACCACTTAAAATTCAAAATCAGGAAACACCTATGCTTTTGCAAAGATTCCTCATGTTCACTTTCAAAACCTTCATTCCATCTTTCATAACACCTACTTCTCTCTTTCAATTCATGCAACCAACTCAGTGTCTTACATCCCTCAACCACATAGGTTCTAATTCTGTTACTCTATACAGTTTTCCACTTGCAAATCTGCCTATGACACCTTTCTCACTTGCCCTATCATTTGGACTTCATCAATCCTTTCTATGGAACATTAATTGTTCCTTTCCCTTTTCTACACATTCTTTTTCTTTCTTTACACATTCCTTTTCTTTTCTTATTAACTTCCAATCTCTACACTGCAAAGTTTCCCTGGACTTTACTATACTACCCAATACCCCAATTTTAGAAAATTGGACCAGTTTGTCAACACCTAGGGTGTTCTAAAAACTGGTTTCTCATCAGTAGGACAGCAACTCAATTTTCCTGTTGTGGCAATTCTCACTTCAACTTTTTCAGGTGGAGATTTCTTGTCTATTACATCCACAACAGTCTGCTGTTTATAATCCTACTGTATTACATGGGATAAAATACCAAGTGGTATTAGTAATCCCCAATCGCACACACTCCAGCTCACTGACTCAACCCCCACCCTTTCTCTTCTTTGTTCTCACACACACACATAGTCAGACTCAGACATATACACGGGCCCACAAAACAACACACACAGTTCTCAACATTGAACAGCTACAAACGAGAAGCTAATCAATATTTTTCAATTTCAACTAACCTACATTTTTCCTTTATTTCAAATTCGGAAAGTTGACAGTTAACTTCCTTCATCAATTCTGCCGCCATTTCTGACAGTCTTAATTGTTATGGTGTCTAGTTATGGTTCCTCAGTGTTGAGAAAAATTCAAATTGCCTGACTTTGGGTTGAATACCAAGCTTCTACTCCCAATTTGGAGCGGGTATTCCTGGGTGTTTTTACTCACAACCCTCGGTCAGTTTTAGATTTCTCAAACGTTGGACATTCATACAATACACATACACACTCACAGATTGATCAGTTCTGTGTCTGTGAAAATAGATAAACTATTTTCGTCTTCTATAAATAACAAACGTTGTACTATCACTTCCAAATATAGTAATAATTACATCTGTACTCTACCAGAAATAAGGACCCCTAAATCTGTCTTCCAGAAAAAACAACAGTTAATTCTGTACTATCCGAGCAGATATAATCAACTACACTTGTACTCTCTACCAGACAAGGAATGCCTTAATCTGCCTTCCAGAATAAACAACAGTTAATTCTGTACTGTCCGAGTCTTCCAACAAGTCTTCCAAAATAGCAAAGTTAAATCTGTATTTCTTCCAGAAAATAGCTAAGCTAAGATGTACTATCTCTTCGGGTAAAGGAACTCCCTGAAACCCTACTATCCTTCAAAAACCCCAAAAAGTTTTTTACTATCTGTTGTATACAACCACTGACCTGTGACAATCTCTCCGCTGGTCGAGACACTCGCGGTTCATGGATGAAGTCTGTGTTCTCTCCGGTGGAGGATGGCCGAGGACCGGCCTCCTGGAAGAGAGGACTTTTCACGATGGCGCCGTTTTCAGTCGTCGTCAATCGTCCACCGCAGATCACACGTTTTCATCCGGCATTCGAAGGACCAAGTAATGTTAAGGATGTTTCTATCAAAACAAGCCTGAACAAATGAATCAACCAGCCAAGATTGTCTGTCATTTCCGCGCTGGGCAGCCCTCGAACTCCGAGGCGAAGCCAGCGTGTTCGACTGCACACATGGTTTTTATTTGCATCAGCATAAGCAATTTGAATATGCAATACATACAGAATGGAAAACTTGACATTTGACTCCATCCCACTTGCCCACCCTCTTCCTGCCTATTCTAACGGTTTCAGCTTACAAGACACCTTTTGTTCATACTTCTGCTTATTCTAACAGCAAAAGGGAGCATGTTCACTCTGAACTTCATTTGACCTGTGTAGTGTATTTTCACAAGGCTTAACATGTTGAACTTATTTTATGGCCATGACGATATTGTTGCTTTAGAAATACCAAGCCTTGTGTTGGACCTCCCTAAATGCATAAGTTACAGCCTTAAGAGGCCTCGGGCCCCAACATTATCTACGAAGGGTTAAAGGGGTCATCAACACCCCAAGGGAGGTGTTTACAGAAAAGGGTTCTGGCGTTGGGGAGTCACATTCGCGATGAGGCCGTACCTGGCACCCGTAGCTGTCGAAAGTTTAATTAGAGGCCAGAAAGATACGAATGCATGTGCAACAAAGGGGGCCTGTAAGATTAGTTATAGTTTGAAACTTGCTAAGATGACAAACTAAACAACAAAACTAACAGATGAACATACAAACTTAAATTTCTTTAACACTTCCCCGGGCACGGGCGGTGCCAAGCGACCCCAAAGTTTAACCAAATGGAAGCTCCGGAGGAGGAGGGCATGCTCGCGTCACAGTAAGCCGAAGAGGAGCACCTTCCCCGGGCACGGGCGGTTCCAAGCGGCCCCTAAGTTTAACCGAATGGAAGCTCCGGAGGAGGAGGGCATGCTCGCGTCACAGTAAGCCGAAGAGGAGCACCTTCCCCGGGCACGGGCGGTTCCAAGCGGCCCCTACGTTTAACTGAATGGAAGCTCCGGAGGAGGAGGGCATGCTCGCGTCACAGTAAGCCGAAGAGGAGCACCTTCCCCGGGCACGGGCGGTGCCAAGCGGCCCCTAAGTTTAACCGAATGGAAGTTCCGGGGGAGGAGGTCGGGCGTGTGTCACAGTTAAGCCGAATTGGAGCACCTCTTCCGCCCGGGCACGAGCGGAGCGCGAGGCTGTCCGTTATGAAAGAATAAATAAATAAAGAATGCCACCTTTTTTTCACAGGGCACACCGGACGGCGTACCATCAGGTTAAAGTCGGAGTAATTAAATAAATACAAAAAGAATGGCTGGGGAATAAAAAAATAATACGTTTTAATAATAATTTGGTTTTTTTGTTATAACATGAATTTCACTCTCTCTCTCTCTCTCTCTCCCCGTATATATATATATATATATATATAAATATAAATATTTATATATTTATTATATATATTGTATATTTTTTTAAGCATTTTTGAAGGTGCGCCGCTACTTCGCGGATTTTCAGTTTTTGCGGGTGGTCTCGGTCCCCATTAACCGCGATAACCGAGGGTTCACTGTACTCCATAAAATTTACAAAAAGCGAGGTGAAACACTCAACCAGGGCTGCTTTTTTGAACATTTCTCGAGGGCCATGGCGAGCCATTTCAAAAAAGCTGCACAACTAACGTATAAAATATTGATAAATTTGCTCTGCCTGATGTGTGTGTCAAGTTTCACGAGTTGTCGTTCATATTTAGAACCTCATAATCAGCGTTGTTTTATTGCCGAACCGTGCAATGCCACTCCCACAACTTTTCACGAAAAAGGATGAATTTCGTATTGTGACATCCTCATGGCCGAAACAGTCCTCCGAGCATATATGAGGGCGACCTTGTTGAGTTGCACGGAGAAAAACATCCAAGAAAATAACTTGTATTAGCTTTTACCAGTTGGTGGCGCTACTACTACGATGAAAAATAAGTTGGTAGATGTCTTCAGGGCTGAAGTATCCTCAAATGTGTACAACTTCGAGAAGATAGGATCATCTGAGTCATGTTGCCGGAGCTTTTGTTGCCACAAAGTACAATCGGACTTTTCAGCACCGTAATAGCCACGCCTTTTGCCAAAACGTCACAAATTCGGCAGAGAGTAAGATCATTGTCTTGAGTCTTTTCTGACTAATTTTCAGTCGGATTCGTCAAAAGGGCACCGTGCAGTACGTGAAAATTAAAATAAAAACAAATTTTTGATTCCACTTGGCGGCGCTGTGTGTATAACAAAATAATAACATTAAGATGTCTTCAGGTCGGGACATTTTATTTACAGGTGAAGGTTTGGATTTTTAGGAGCATGTGCAGGGGAGTTATTAAGCATTCATTTATTTGTATTAGGTTCATTTTGTCTTCTTATTATTGATATTTGACTGATTCATTAAAAGCAGACAATTATGTTTTAGGTAAATTTTTTACCTGACATGTTTCGGCGAGTCTTTCGCCTTCTTCAGAGTGTCGCATGATGGTGTCTTGAGACCCGTCTTTATCAGCTGATGTTCCATGAGGGTGTGACTTACCTGTCAAAAAAATTAAAAATCAGAGCAGTAAAAGAATAAGCACAACATGAACATTACAAATCAGCAATCACTGACCACTGCAAAAGGGAAAACCACATCATGGACCGGGAGAAGGGCAGGGTCATCCGCACTGAAGAGAACAAACAACAGCGCTGGATCAGAGAGGCCATTGAGATCTGCAAGCGAGGCATAAAAACCATGAACAGAGACAAGGGAGCCTTTATCCTCTCGACCACCTGGAGCAGCATCTTGGCGGAGTGAACGGACAGCGGGGGGTGTGACTTGCCTTCATTCTTGTGACAGGTAAGTCACGCCCTCATTGAACATCAGCTGATAAAGACGGGTCACAATACACCATCATGTGACACTCTGAAGAAGGCGAAAGACTTTTGTATTGTGACATCCTCAAGGCCTAAACACTCATCCGAGCAAATATAAGGTAGATTTTGTGAACCTGCCCGGAGAAAAACATCAACGAAAATAATTTGTATTTGTTTTAACCAGTTGGTGGCGCTACCACTGCGATCAAAAATAAGTTGGCAGCCGTCTTCAGGGCCTGAATATCCTCAAATGTGAAAAATTTCGAGAAGATGGATCATCTGAATCATTTTGCAGGAACTTTTGTTGCCACGGAGAATAATCAGACTCTGCGGCACCGCAATAGCCACGCCCTTCGAAGGAAAGTCACAAAAATAGGGATAGCGTAAGATCAATGTCTTGAGTCTTTTCTAGCCAATTTTCAATCGGATTCGTTAAAAGGGCACCGTGCAGTACGTCAAAATGTAAAAAATGATATTGATTGGCGCAAGGTGTATAACAGAATATAAACATATAGATGTCTTCAGGTACCGACTCTTTATGTACATGTGAAGTTTTGGATTTTTAGCAGCATGTGCATGAGAGTTATTAAGCATTTTGTCCATTGCGGCGAAGGAAATCTTAAGTGAAAACTTTGAAGCCCCGCCCCCGTCATATAGTATTTCGGAAACAAAAGATTTTAGCCCCAGTGTTTGTCCCAGGTCTTAAGATGCTACAGACAGAATTTTAAGGCAATCAGATGAAGCCTTTAGGATCAGGGTGCAAAAGAATGACCCCTGTAAACATGCAAAAAAGGGCAAAAGTCGGACTTTCAAAAATTCATAACTCACTTCCTGTTCATATTAGACGTTAAAATATCAAATTTTTCGCCATGCCCGATGAGACTGCCAAGTTTGGTGAGTTTTTGTGCATGTTTCGGGGGTCAAAAATGCGATCGAACAATCGGAAAAATAATAATAATAATAATTTCAACAAAAACAATAGCGACTTCGCAGCGGTCGCTGCTCAGGCCCTAATAATAATAATAATAATAATAATAAAAGTAATAATATTTTCTACAAAAACATTAGGGACTTCGCAGCCGTCGCAGCTCGGGCCCTAATAACAATTTCTAGAAAAACGATAGGGACCTCGCAGCGGTCACTGCTCGGGCCCTAATAATAATAATAATAATAATTTCCACAAAAACAATGGGGACCTCGTAGCGGTTGCTGCTCGGGCCCTAATAATAATTTCTACATAAACAATAGGGACCTCGCCGCGGTCGCTGCTCGGGCCCCAATAATAATTTCTACACAAAGTCCATTGTGGTGACCCGCCCCTTTTAAGTAAATTCAAAATGGCCGACTTCCTGTAAAACCTAGCTCATTGCTCCAAGAGACTTTTTTGTAGGTCTTGGTCTTATACATACAGTGAACCCTCGCTACTTCGCGGTTCACCTTTCGCGGGTTCAGTTCTTCGCGGGTCTAAAAAATATTCGGGGGCATTGTAGTTTCGCCGAGCGGCACGACGGGCGCTGGAGCGGTTAGACGGCCGGCGTGCGCCGAAGAAGAGCGTGGGCGAAGAGGAGAGTGGACGAAGAAGAGCACGTTCCCCCGGACACGATCGGTGGCGACGTTTCGCGCGGTTCGGACCGTACCAGGGCTCCGGCCGGCGTGCGTGGCAGTTAAGCCGTAGAGGAGCACCGTCCCCGGGCACGGGCGGTGCCAAGCGGCCCCTAAGTTTAACCGAATGGAAGCTCTGGAGGAGGAGGGCATGCTCGCGTCACAGTAAGCCGAAGAGGAGCACCTTCGCCGGGCACGGGCGGTTCCAAGCGGCCCCTAAGTTTAACCGAATTGAAGCTCCGGAGGAGGCGGGCATGCTCGCGTCACAGTAAGCCGAAGAGGAGCACCTTCCCCGGGCACGGGCGGTGCCAAGCGGCCCCTAAGTTTAACCGAATGGAAGCTCCGGGGAAGGAGGGCGGGCGTGTGTCACAGTTAAGCCGAATTGGAACACCTCTTCCGCCCGGGCACGAACGGAGCGCGAAGCTGTCAGTTATGAATGAATAAATGAATAAATAAATAAATAAATAAAGAATGCCACCTTTCATTTCACAGGGAACACCGGACGGCGTACCAGCAGGTAAAAGTCGGAGTAATTAAATAAATACAAAAAGAATGGCTGGGGAATAAAAAAATAATACGTTTTAATAATAATTTGTTTTTTTTGTTATAACATGAATTTCACTCTCTCTCTCTCTCTCTCTCCCCGTATATATATATACATATATATATATATATATATACATATATATATATATATATATACATATATATATATATATATATATATATATTTATTATATATATATTGTATTTTCTTTTAAGCATTTTTGAAGGTGCGCCGCTACTTCGCGGATTTTCAGTTTCCGCGGGTGGTCTCGGTCCCCATTAACCGCGATAACCGAGGGTTCACTGTACTCCATAAAATTTACAAAAAGCGAGGTGAAACACTCAACCAGGGCTGCTTTTTTGAACATTTCTCGAGGGCCATGGCGAGCCATTTCAAAAAAGCTGCACAACTAACGTATAAAATATTGATAAATTTGCTCTGCCTGATGTGTGTGTCAAGTTTCACGAATTGTCGTTCATATTTAGAACCTCATAATCAGCGTTGTTTTATTGCCAAAAAGTGCAATGCCACTCCCACAACTTTTCACGAAAAAGGATGAATTTCGTATTGTGACATCCTCATGGCCGAAACAGTCCTCCGAGCATATATGAGGGCGACCTTGTTGAGTTGCACGGAGAAAAACATCCAAGAAAATAACTTGTATTAGCATTACCAGTTGGTGGCGCTACTACTACGATGAAAAATAAGTTGGTAGATGTCTTCAGGGCTGAAGTATCCTCAAATGTGTACAACTTCGAGAAGATAGGATCATCTGAGTCATGTTGCCGGAGCTTTTGTTGCCACAAAGTACAATCGGACTTTTCAGCACCGTAATTGCCACGCCTTTTGCCAAAACGTCACAAAACTCGGCAGAGAGTAAGATCATTGTCTTGAGTCTTTTCTGACTAATTTTCAGTCGGATTCGTCAAAAGGGCACCGTGCAGTACGTGAAAATTAAAATAAAAACAAATTTTTGATTCCACTTGGCGGCGCTGTGTGTATAACAAAATAATAACATTAAGATGTCTTCAGGTCGGGACATTTTATTTACAGGTGAATGTTTGGATTTTTAGGAGCATGTGCAGGGGAGTTATTAAGCATTCATTTATTTGTATTAGGTTCATTTTGTCTTCTTATTATTGATATTTGACAGATTCATTAAAAGCAGACAATTATGTTTTCGGTAAAATTTTTTACCTGACATGTTTCGGCGAGTCTTTCGCCTTCTTCAGAGTGTCGCATGATGGTGTCTTGAGACCCGTCTTTATCAGCTGATGTTCCATGAGGGTGTGACTTACCTGTCAAAAAAATGAAAAATCGGAGCAGTAAAAGAACAAGCACAACATGAACATTACAAATCAGCAATCACTGACCACTGCAAAAGGGAAAACCACATCATGGACCGGGAGAAGGGCAGGGTCATCCGCACCGAAGAGAACAAACAACAGCGCTGGATCAGAGAGGCCATTGAGATCTGCAAGCGAGGCATAAAAACCATGAACAGAGACAAGGGAGCCTTCATCCTCTCTACCACCTGGAGCAGCATCTTGGCGGAGTTAACGGACAGCGGGGGGCGTGACTTGCCTTCATTCTTGTGACAGGTAAGTCACGCCCTCATGGAACATCAGCTGATAAAGACGGGCCACAAGACACCATCATGTGACACTCTGAAAAAGGCGAAAGACTTTCGTATTGTGACATCCTCAAGGCCTAAACACTCATCCGAGCAAATATAAGGTAGATTTTGTTAACCTGCCCGGAGAAAAACATCAACGAAAATAATTTGTATTTGTTTTAACCAGTTGGTGGCGCTACCACTGCGATCAAAAATAAGTTGGCAGCCGTCTTCAGGGCCTGAATATCCTCAAATGTGAAAAATTTCGAGAAGATGGATCATCTGAATCATTTTGCAGGAACTTTTGTTGCCACGGAGAATAATCAGACTCTGCGGCACCGTAATAGCCACGCCCTTCGAAGGAAAGTCACAAAAATAGGGATAGAGTAAGATCAATGTCTTGAGTCTTTTCTAGCCAATTTTCAATCGGATTCGTTAAAAGGGCACCGTGCAGTACGTCAAAATGTAAAAAATGATATTGATTGGCGCAAGGTGTATAACTGAATATAAACATATAGATGTCTTCAGGTACCGACTCTTTATGTACATGTGAAGTTTTGGATTTTTAGCAGCATGTGCAAGAGAGTTATTAAGCATTTTGTCCATTGCGGCGAAGGAAATCTTAAGTGAAAACTTCGAAGCCCCGCCCCCGTCATATAGTATTTCGGAAACAAAAAATTTTAGCCCCAGTGTTTGTCCCAGGTCTTAAGATGCTACAGACAGAATTTTAAGGCAATCAGATGAAGCCTTTAGGATCAGGGTGCAAAAGAATGACCCCTGTAAACATGCAAAAAAGGGCAAAAGTCGGACTTTCAAAAATTCATAACTCACTTCCTGTTCATATTAGACGTTAAAATATCAAATTTTTCGCCATGCCCGATGAGACTGCCAAGTTTGGTGAATTTTTGTGCATGTTTCGGGGGTCAAAAATGCAATCGAACAATCGGAAAAATAATAATAATAATAATTTCTACAAAAACAATAGGGACTTCGCAGCGGTCGCTGCTCAGGCCCTAATAATAATAATAATAATAATAATAATAAAAGTAATAATATTTTCTACAAAAACAGTAGGGACCTCGCAGCCGTCGCAGCTTGGGCCCTAATAACAATTTCTAGAAAAACAATAGGGACCTCGCAGCGATCACTGCTCGGGCCCTAATAATAATAATAATAAAAATAATAATAATTTCCACAAAAACAATGGGGACCTCGTAGCGGTCGCTGCTCGGGCCCTAATAATAATTTCTACATAAACAATAGGGACCTCGCCGCGGTCGCTGCTCGGGCCCCAATAATAATTTCTACACAAAGTCCATTGTGGTGACGCGCCCCTTTTAAGTAAATTCAAAATGGCCGACTTCCTGTAAAACCTAGCTCATTGCTCCAAGAGACTTTTTTGTAGGTCTTGGTCTTATACATACAGTGAACCCTCGCTACTTCGCGGTTCACCTTTCGCGGGTTCAGTGCTTCGCGGGTATAAAAAAATATTCGGGGGCATTGTAGTTTCGCCGAGCGGCACGACGGGCGCTGGAGCGGTTAGACGGCCGGCGTGCGCCGAAGAAGAGCGTGGGCGAAGAGGAGAGTGGACGAAGAAGAGCACGTTCCCCCGGACACGATCGGTGGCGACGTTTCGCGCGGTTCGGACCGTACCAGAGCTCCGGCCGGCGTGCGTGGCAGTTAAGCCGTAGAGGAGCACCTTCCCCGGGCACGGGCGGTGCCAAGCGGCCCCTAAGTTTAACCGAATGGAAGCTCCGGAGGAGGAGGGCATGCTCGCGTCACAGTAAGCCAAAGAGGAGCACCTTCCCCGGGCACGGGCGGTTCCAAGCGGCCCCTAAGTTTAACCGAATGGAAGCTCCGGAGGAGGCGGGCATGCTCGCGTCACAGTAAGCCGAAGAGGAGCACCTTCCCCGGGCACGGGCGGTGCCAAGCGGCCCCTAAGTTTAACCGAATGGAAGCTCCGGGGCAGGAGGGCGGGCGTGTGTCACAGTAAAGCCGAATTGGAACACCTCTTCCGCCCGGGCACGAACGGAGCGCGAAGCTGTCAGTTATGAATGAATAAATGAATAAATAAATAAATAAATAAAGAATGCCACCTTTCATTTCACAGGGCACACCGGACGGCGTACCAGCAGGTAAAAGTCGGAGTAATTAAATAAATACAAAAAGAATGGCTGGGGAATAAAAAAATAATACGTTTTAATAATAATTTGGTTTTTTTGTTATAACATGAATTTCACTCTCTCTCTCTGTCTATATATACATATATATATATATATATATATATATATATATATTTATTTATTATATATATTGTATTTTTTTTTAAGCATTTTTGAAGGTGCGCCGCTACTTCGCGGATTTTCAGTTTTCGCGGGTGGTTTCTGTCCCCATTAACCGCGATAACCGAGGGTTCACTGTACTCCATAAAATTTACAAAAAGCAAGGTGAAACACTCAACCAGGGCTGCTTTTTTTAACATTTCTCGAGGGCCATGGCGAGCCATTTAAAAAAAGCTGCACAACTAACGTATAAAATATTGATAAATTTGCTCTGCCTGATGTGTGTGTAAAGTTTCACGAGTTGTCGTTCATATTTAGAACCTCATAATCAGCGTTGTTTTATTGCCGAACAGTGCAATGCCACTCCCACAACTTTTCACGAAAAAGGATGAATTTCGTATTGTGACATCCTCATGGCCGAAACAGTCCTCCGAGCATATATGAGGGCGACCTTGTTGAGTTGCACGGAGAAAAACATCCAAGAAAATAACTTGTATTAGCTTTTACCAGTTGGTGGCGCTACTACTACGATGAAAAATAAGTTGGTAGATGTCTTCAGGGCTGAAGTATCCTCAAATGTGTACAACTTCGAGAAGATAGGATCATCTGAGTCATGTTGCCTGAGCTTTTGTTGCCACAGAGTACAATCTGACTTTTCAGCACCGTAATAGCCACGCCTTTTGCCAAAACGACACAAAATTCGGCAGAGAGTAAGATCATTGTCTTGAGTCTTTTCTGACTAATTTTCAGTCGGATTCGTCAAAAGGGCACCGTGCAGTATGTGAAAATTAAAATAAAAACACATTTTTGATTCCACTTGGCGGCGCTGTGTGTATAACAAAATAATAACATTAAGATGTCTTCAGGTCGGGACGTTTTATTTACAGGTGAAGGTTTGGATTTTTAGGAGCATGTGCAGGGGAGTTATTAAGCATTCATTTATTTGTATTAGGTTCATTTTGTCTTCTTATTATTGATATTTGACTGATTCATTAAAAGCAGACAATTATGTTTTAGGTTAATTTTTTACCTGACATGTTTCGGCGAGTCTTTCGCCTTCTTCACAGTGTCGCATGATGGTGTCTTGAGACCCGTCTTTATCAGCTGATGTTCCATGAGGGTGTGACTTACCTGTCAAAAAAATTAAAAATCAGAGCAGTAAAAGAACAAGCACAACATGAACATTACAAATCAGCAATCACTGACCACTGCAAAAGGGAAAACCACATCATGGACCGGGAGAAGGGCAGGGTCATCCGCACCGAAGAGAACAAACAACAGCGCTGGATCAGAGAGGCCATTGAGATCTGCAAGCGAGGCATAAAAACCATGAACAGAGACAAGGGAGCCTTCATCCTCTCTACCACCTGGAGCAGCATCTTGGCAGAGTGAACGGACAGCGGGGGGCGTGACTTGCCTTCATTCTTGTGACAGGTAAGTCACGCCCTCATGGAACATCAGCTGATAAAGACGGGTCACAAGACACCATCATGTGACACTCTGAAGAAGGCGAAAGACTTTCGTATTGTGACATCCTCAAGGCCTAAACACTCATCCGAACAAATATAAGGTAGATTTTGTTAACCTGCCCGGAGAAAAACATAAACGAAAATAATTTGTATTTGTTTTAACCAGTTGGTGGCGCTACCACTGCGATCAAAAATAAGTTGGCAGCCGTCTTCAGGGCCTGAATATCCTCAAATGTGAAAAATTTCGAGAAGATGGATCATCTGAATCATTTTGCAGGAACTTTTGTTGCCACGGAGATTAATCAGACTCTGCGGCACCGTAATAGCCACGGCCACGCCCTTCGAAGGAAAGTCACAAAAATAGGGATAGAGTAAGATCAATGTCTTGAGTCTTTTCTAGCCAATTTTCAATCGGATTCGTTAAAAGGGCACCGTGCAGTACGTCAAAATGTAAAAAATGATATTGATTGGCGCAAGGTGTATAACTGAATATAAACATATAGATGTCTTCAGGTACCGACTCTTTATGTACATGTGAAGTTTTGGATTTTTAGCTGCATGTGCAGGAGAGTTATTAAGCATTTTGTCCATTGCGGCGAAGGAAATCTTAAGTGAAAACTTCGAAGCCCCGCCCCCGTTCATATAGTATTTCGGAAACAAAAAATTTTAGCCCCAGTGTTTGTCCCAGGTCTTAAGATGCTACAGACAGAATTTTAAGGCAATCAGATGAAGCCTTTAGGATCAGGGTGCAAAAGAATGACCCCTGTAAACATGCAAAAAAGGGCAAAAGTCGGACTTTCAAAAATTCATAACTCACTTCCTGTTCATATTAGACGTTAAAATATAAAATTTTTCGCCATGCCCGATGAGACTGCCAAGTTTGGTGAATTTTTGTGCATGTTTCGGGGGTCAAAAATGCGATCGAACAATCGGAAAAATAATAATAATAATAATTTCTACAAAAACAATAGGGACTTCGCAGCGGTCGCTGCTCAGGCCCTAATAATAATAATAATAATAAAAGTAATAATATTTTCTACAAAAACAATAGGGACCTCGCAGCCGTCGCAGCTCGGGCCCTAATAACAATTTCTAGAAAAACAATAGGGACCTCGCAGCGGTCACTGCTCGGGCCCTAATAATAATAATAATAATAATTTCCACAAAAACAATGGGGACCTCGTAGCGGTCGCTGCTCGGGCCCTAATAATAATTTCTACATAAACAATAGGGACCTCGCCGCGGTCGCTGCTCGGGCCCCAATAATAATTTCTACACAAAGTCCATTGTGGTGACCCGCCCCCTTTTAATAAATTCAAAATGGCCGACTTCCTGTAAAACCTAGCTCATTGCTCCAAGAGACTTTTTTGTAGGTCTTGGTCTTATACATACAGTGAACCCTCGCTACTTCGCGGTTCACCTTTCGCGGGTTCAGTGCTTCGCGGGTATAAAAAATATTCGGGGGCATTGTAGTTTCGCCGAGCGGCACGACGGGGCGCTGGAGCGGTTAGACGGCCGGCGTGCGCCGAAGAAGAGCGTGGGCGAAGAGGAGAGTGGACGAAGAAGAGCACGTTCCCCCGGACACGATCGGTGGCGACGTTTCGCGCGGTTCGGACCGTACCAGAGCTCCGGCCGGCGTGCGTGGCAGTTAAGCCGTAGAGGAGCACCTTCCCCGGGCACGGGCGGTGCCAAGCGGCCCCTAAGTTTAACCGAATGGAAGCTCCGGAGGAGGAGGGCATGCACGCGTCACAGTAAGCCGAAGAGGAGCACCTTCCCCGGGCACGGGCGGTTCCAAGCGGCCCCTAAGTTTAACCGAATGGAAGCTCCGGAGGAGGAGGGCATGCTCGCGACACAGTAAGCCGAAGAGGAGCACCTTCCCCGGGCACGGGCGGTGCCAAGCGGCCCCTAAGTTTAACCGAATGGAAGCTCCGGGGGAGGAGGGTGGGCGTGTGTCACAGTTAAGCCGAATTGGAGCACCTCTTCCGCCCGGGCACGAGCGGAGCGCGAAGCTGTCAGTTATGAATGAATAAATGAATAAATAAATAAATAAATAAAGAATGGCACCTTTCATTTCACAGGGCACACCAGACGGCGTACCAGCAGGTAAAAGTCTGAGTAATTAAATAAATACAAAAAGAATGGCTGGGGAATAAAAAAATAATACGTTTTAATAATAATTTGTTTTTTTTGTTATAACATGAATTTCACTCTCTCTCTCCCCGTATATATATATATATATATATATATATATATATATATATATATATATATATATATATATATATATATATATATATATATATATATATATTGTATTTTTTTTTTAAGCATTTTTGAAGGTGCGCCGCTACTTCGCGGATTTTCAGTTTTCGCGGGTGGTCTCGGTCCCCATTAACCGCGATAACCGAGGGTTCACTGTACTCCATAAAATTTACAAAAAGCGAGGTGAAACACTCAACCAGGGCTGCTCTGCATGTTGTGCTGGGCCACCTGGAACAACAGCGGAGCTATGCAAGGATGCTCTTTGTGGACTACAGCTCGGCATTCAACACGATCATCCCAGACATCCTCGTCGCCAAACTGGACACTCTCGGCCTCCCTGCCCTCACACGCATCTGGATTAAGGACTTTCTGACCAACAGACCCCAGACTGTGTTGCTCGGCCCCTACACGTCCTCCACCCTCATGCTGAGCACCGGTTCCCCCCAAGGATGCGTGCTGAGCCCTCTCCTGTACGCCCTCTACACCTACGACTGCAGCCCGGCCCACGGCAACAACACCATCGTCAAGTTTGCTGACGACACGACAGTGGTCGGTCTGATCTCGGAAGGTGACGAGACAGCCTACAGAGAGGAGGTAGGGAGACTGACAACTTGGTGCAAGGAGAACAGACTGCACCTTAACTCTGCTAAAACAAAGGAGATTGTCGTCGACTTCAGGAGGAACAAGACGCTGCCGCCCCCCCTCTGCATCGAAGGCGTGTGTGTGGAGAGGGTCCACACGTTCAAGTTCCTGGGAGTACAGATCTCCGATGACCTTTCTTGGAGTCACAACACCACAGCAGTGGTAAAGAAGGTCCGCCAACGTCTGCACTTCCTGAGAGTCCTCAGGAAATTCAACCTGGACAGGAAGCTGCTGCTGGCCTTCTACCACTCGTCCATCGAGAGCCTGCTGACGTACTGTGTCTCCACCTGGTACAGCGGCTGCACTGAGGCGGACAGAGTGAGGCTCCAGAGGACAGTCAAAACAGCGCAAAGGATTATTGGCTGCCCTCTCCCCTCGCTGTCGGACATCTACACCGCCCGGTGCCTCAGAAGGGCTCTCAACATCGTCAAAGACAATACCCACCCAAACTCACACCTGTTCGACCTGTTGCCCTCTGGCAGGCGCTACAGATGCATCAAATCAAGGACCAATAGACTGAGAAAC
Source organism: Idiotropiscis lumnitzeri (assembly GCF_059441095.1). NCBI lineage: Eukaryota > Metazoa > Chordata > Actinopteri > Syngnathiformes > Syngnathidae > Idiotropiscis > Idiotropiscis lumnitzeri. The sequence goes on from NW_028283630.1 coordinate 367,391, forward strand.
AGTTTCTTTCCGAGAGCCATCTACATACTGAACTCTCACACACACACGAGACCACCCTAACCTTGCAAAACAGCATTGTGATGTGTTTCTATATGCCCTATTTAGTACTGAATTCCATTGCACTGTCTTATTTATTTATCTAATTTATATATTGTCTGTATTATTGTTGTATTGCACTGGAGAGGGGAGCCCTCTAATCTCGTTGCACACTTGAGTACAATGACAATAAAGGGATTTCTATTTCTATTCTATTCTTTTTTTAACTTTTCTCGAGGGCCATGGCGAGCCATTTAAAAAAAGCTGCACAACTAACGTATAAAATATTGATAAATTTGCTCTGCCTGATGTGTGTGTAAAGTTTCACGAGTTGTCGTTCATATTTAGAACCTCATAATCAGCGTTGTTTTATTGCCGAACAGTGCAATGCCACTCCCACAACTTTTCACGAAAAAGGATGAATTTCGTATTGTGACATCCTCATGGCCGAAACAGTCATCCGAGCATATATGAGGACGACCTTGTTGAGTTGCACGGAGAAAAACATCCAAGAAAATAACTTGTATTAGCTTTTACCAGTTGGTGGCGCTACTACTACGATGAAAAATAAGTTGGTAGATGTCTTCAGGGCTGAAGTATCCTCAAATGTGTACAACTTCGAGAAGATAGGATCATCTGAGTCATGTTGCCGGAGCTTTTGTTGCCACAAAGTACAATCGGATTTTTCAGCACCGTAATAGCCACGCCTTTTGCCAAAACGTCACAAAATTCGGCAGAGAGTAAGATCATTGTCTTGAGTCTTTTCTGACTAATTTTCAGTCGGATTCGTCAAAAGGGCACCGTGCAGTACGTGAAAATTAAAATAAAAACAAATTTTTGATTCCACTTGGCGGCGCTGTGTGTATAACAAAATAATAACATTAAGATGTCTTCAGGTCGGGACCTTTTATTTACAGGTGAAGGTTTGGATTTTTAGGAGCATGTGCAGGGGCGTTATTAAGCATTCATTTATTTGTATTAGGTTCATTTTGTCTTCTTATTATTGATATTTGACTGATTCATTAAAAGCAGACAATTATGTTTTAGGTTAATTTTTTACCTGACATGTTTCGGCGAGTCTTTCGCCTTCTTCAGAGTGTCGCATGATGGTGTCTTGAGACCCGTCTTTATCAGCTGATGTTCCATGAGGGTGTGACTTACCTGTCAAAAAAATGAAAAATCAGAGCAGTAAAAGAACAAGCACAACATGAACATTACAAATCAGCAATCACTGACCACTGCAAAAGGGAAAACCACATCATGGACCGGGAGAAGGGCAGGGTCATCCGCACCGAAGAGAACACACAACAGCGCTGGATCAGAGAGGCCATTGAGATCTGCAAGCGAGGCATAAAAACCATGAACAGAGACAAGGGAGCCTTCATCCTCTCTACCACCTGGAGCAGCATCTTGGCGGAGTGAACGGACAGCGGGGGCGTGACTTGCCTTCATTCTTGTGACAGGTAAGTCACGCCCTCATGGAACATCAGCTGATAAAGACGGGCCACAAGACACCATCATGTGACACTCTGAAGAAGGCGAAAGACTTTCGTATTGTGACATCCTCAAGGCCTAAACACTCATCCGATCAAAAATAAGTTGGCAGCCGTCTTCAGGGCCTGAATATCCTCAAATGTGAAAAATTTCGAGAAGATGGATCATCTGAATCATTTTGCAGGAACTTTTGTTGCCACGGAGAATAATCAGACTCTGCGGCACCGTAATAGCCACGCCCTTCGAAGGAAAGTCACAAAAATAGGGATAGAGTAAGATCAATGTCTTGAGTCTTTTCTAGCCAATTTTCAATCGGATTCGTTAAAAGGGCACCGTGCAGGACGTCAAAATGTAAAAAATGATATTGATTGGCGCAAGGTGTATAACAGAATATAAACATATAGATGTCTTCAGGTACCGACTCTTTATGTACATGTGAAGTTTTGGATTTTTAGCAGCATGTGCAAGAGAGTTATTAAGCATTTTGTCCATTGCGGCGAAGGAAATCTTAAGTGAAAACTTCGAAGCCCCGCCCCCGTCATATAGTATTTTGGAAACAAAAAATTTTAGCCCCAGTGTTTGTCCCAGGTCTTAAGATGCTACAGACAGAATTTTAAGGCAATCAGATGAAGCCTTTAGGATCAGGGTGCAAAAGAATGACCCCTGTAAACATGCAAAAAAGGGCAAAAGTCGGACTTTCAAAAATTCATAACTCACTTCCTGTTCATATTAGACGTTTAAAATATCAAATTTCTCGCCATGCCCGATGAGACTGCCAAGTTTGGTGAGTTTTTGTGCATGTTTCGGGGGTCAAAAATGCAATCGAACAATCGGAAAAATAATAATAATAATAATTTCTACAAAAACAACAGGGACTTCGCAGTGGTCGCTGCTCAGGCCCTAATAATAATAATAATAATAAGAATAAAAGTAATAATATTTTCTACAAAAACAATAGGGACCTCGCAGCCGTCGCAGCTCGGGCCCTAATAACAATTTCTAGAAAAACAATAGGGACCTCGCAGCGGTCACTGCTCGGGCCCTAATAATAATAATAATAATAATTTCCACAAAAACAATGGGGACCTCGTAGCGGTCGCTGCTCGGGCCCGAATAATAATTTCTACAAAAACAATAGGGACATCGCCGCGGTCGCTGCTCGGGCCCCAATAATAATTTCTACACAAAGTCCATTGTGGTGACCCGCCCCCTTTTAAGTAAATTCAAAATGGCCGACTTCCTGTAAAACCTAGCTCATTGCTCCAAGAGACTTTTTTGTAGGTCTTGGTCTTATACATACAGTGAACCCTCGCTACTTGGCGGTTCACCTTTCGCGGGTTCAGTGCTTCGCGGGTCTAAAAAATATTCGGGGGCATTATAGTTTCGCCGAGCGGCACGACGGGGCGCTGGAGCGGTTAGACGGCCGGTGTGCGCCGAAGAAGAGCGTGGGCGAAGAGGAGAGTGGACGAAGAAGAGCACGTTCCCCCGGACACGATCGGTGGCGACGTTTCGCGCGGTTCGGACAGTACCAGAGCTCCGGCCGGCGTGCGTGGCAGTTAAGCCGTAGAGGAGAACCTTCCCAGGGCACGGGCGGTGCCAAGCGGCCCCTAAGTTTAACCGAATGGAAGCTCCGGAGGAGGAGGGCATGCTCGCGTCACAGTAAGCCGAAGAGGAGCACCTTCCCCGGGCACGGGCGGTTCCAAGCGGCCCCTAAGTTTAACCGAATGGAAGCTCCGGAGGAGGAGGGCATGCTCGCGTCACAGTAAGCCGAAGAGGAGCACCTTCCCCGGGCACGGGCGGTGCCAAGCGGCCCCTAAGTTTAACCGAATGGAAGCTCCGGGGGAGGAGGGCGGGTGTGTGTCACAGTTAAGCCGAATTGGAGCACCTCTTCCGCCCGGGCACGAGCGGAGCGCGAAGCTGTCAGTTATGAATGTATAGAAGAATAAATAAATAAATAAATAAAGAATGCCACCTTTCATTTCACAGGGCACACCGGACGGCGTACCAGCAGGTAAAAGTCGGAGTAATTAAATAAATACAAAAAGAATGGCTGGGGAATAAAAAAATAATACGTTTTAATAATAATTTGTTTTTTTTGTTATAACATGAATTTCACTCTCTCTCTCTCTCTCTCTCTCTCTCTCCCCCGTATATATATATATATATATATATATATATATATATATATATATATATATATATATATATATTCTATATATTGTATTTTCTTTTAAGCATTTTTGAAGGTGCGCCGCTACTCCGCGGATTTTCAGTTTCCGCGGGTGGTCTCGGTCCCCATTAACCGCGATAACCGAGGGTTCACTGTACTCCATAAAATTTACAAAAAGCGAGGTGAAACACTCAACCAGGGCTGCTTTTTTGAACATTTCTCGAGGGCCATGGCGAGCCATTTCAAAAAAGCTGCACAACTAACGTATAAAATATTTATAAATTTGCTCTGCCTGATGTGTGTGTCAAGTTTCACGAGTTGTCGTTCATATTTAGAACCTCATAATCAGCGTTGTTTTATTGCCAAACAGTGCAATGCCACTCCCACAACTTTTCACAAAAAAGGATGAATTTCGTATTGTGACATCCTCATGGCCGAAACAGTCCTCCGAGCATATATGAGGGCGACCTTGTTGAGTTGCACGGAGAAAAACATCCAAGAAAATAACTTGTATTAGCTTTTACCAGTTGGTGGCGCTACTACTACGATGAAAAATAAGTTGGTAGATGTCTTCAGGGCTGAAGTATCCTCAAATGTGTACAACTTCGAGAAGATAGGATCATCTGAGTCATGTTGCCGGAGCTTTTGTTGCCACAAAGTACAATCGGACTTTTCAGCACCGTAATAGCCACGCCTTTTGCCAAAACGTCACAAAACTCGGCAGAGAGTAAGATCATTGTCTTGAGTCTTTTCTGACTAATTTTCAGTCGGATTCGTCAAAAGGGCACGTTGCAGTACGTGAAAATTAAAATAAAAACAAATTTTTGATTCCACTTGGCGGCGCTGTGTGTATAACAAAATAATAACATTAAGATGTCTTCAGGTCGGGACATTTTATTTACAGGTGAAGGTTTGGATTTTTAGGAGCATGTGCAGGGGAGTTATTAAGCATTCATTTATTTGTATTAGGTTCATTTTGTCTTCTTATTATTGATATTTGACAGATTCATTAAAAGCAGACAATTATGTTTTCGGTAAATTTTTTACCTGACATGTTTCGGCGAGTCTTTCGCCTTCTTCAGAGTGTCGCATGATGGTGTCTTGAGACCCGTCTTTATCAGCTGATGTTCCATGAGGGTGTGACTTACCTGTCAAAAAAATGAAAAATCAGAGCAGTAAAAGAACAAGCACAACATGAACATTACAAATCAGCAATCACTGACCACTGCAAAAGGGAAAACCACATCATGGACCGGGAGAAGGGCAGGGTCATCCGCACAGAAGAGAACAAACAACAGCGCTGGATCAGAGAGGCCATTGAGATCTGCAAGCGAGGCATAAAAACCATGAACAGAGACAAGGTTGCCTTCATCCTCTCTACCACCTGGACCAGCATCTTGGCGGAGTTAA
>NW_028283630.1:677500-811284 GCF_059441095.1 Idiotropiscis lumnitzeri
TACACTATATAAAGGTGGAAATTTACATTGGAAACGTTTGGTTTAGCTGTTATAAAAGTTTGGTTTTTTAGTGCTGTAAATGCATTTTCAGCTCGCGCTGTACACATTTGCTATGAGAGGCATTATCTCATAAGGGAAATATTGGACAATCAAATTAATGACTGCCCAGGCTTCAGGATGTCTTTTTACACTATATAAAGGTGGAAATTTACATTGGAAACATTTAGTTTAGCTGTTAATGAAGTTTCGTTTTTTTAGTGCTGAAAATTCATTGTCTGCTGGCGCTGTACACTTTTTCTAAGTGTTGCAATATCTCATGAAGGAAATATTGGACAATCAAATTAATGGCTGCCCAGGCTTCAGGATGTCTTTTTACACTATATAAGGGTGGAAATTTACATTGGAAACATTTAGTTTAGCTGTTAATGAAGTTTCGTTTTTTTAGTGCTGTAAATGCATTTTCAGCTCGCGCTGTACATTTGCTATGTGAGGCATTATCTCATAAGGGAAATACTGGACAATCAAATTAAAGACTTTCCAGGCTTCAGGATGCCTTTTTACACTCTATAAATGTGGAAATTTACATTGGAAACGTTTGGTTTAGCTGTTAATGAAGTTTCGTTTTTTTAGTGCTGAAAATTCATTGTCTGCTGGCGCTGTACACTTTTTCTAAGTGTTGCAATATCTCATGAAGGAAATACTGGACAATCAAATTAATGACTTTCCAGGCTTCAGGATGCCTTTCTACACTATATAAAGGTGGAAATTTACATTGGAAACGTTTGGTTTAGCTGTTATAAAAGTTTGGTTTTTTAGTGCTGTAAATGCATTTTCAGCTCGCGCTGTACACATTTGCTATGAGAGGCATTATCTCATAAGGGAAATATTGGACAATCAAATTAATGACTGCCCAGGCTTCAGGATGTCTTTTTACACTATATAAAGGTGGAAATTTACATTGGAAACGTTTAGTTTAGCTGTTAATGAAGTTTCGTTTTTTTAGTGCTGGAAATTCATTGTCTGCTGGCGCTGTACACTTTTTCTAAGTGTTGCAATATCTCATGAAGGAAATACTGGACAATCAAATTAAAGACTTTCCAGGCTTCAGGATGCCTTTTTACACTATATAAAGGTGGAAATTTACATTGGAAACGTTTGGTTTAGCTGTTATAAAAGTTTGGTTTTTTAGTGCTGTAAATGCATTTTCAGCTCGCGCTGTACACATTTGCTATGAGAGGCATTATCTCATAAGGGAAATATTGGACAATCAAATTAATGACTGCCCAGGCTTCAGGATGTCTTTTTACACTATATAAAGGTGGAAATTTACATTGGAAACATTTAGTTTAGCTGTTAATGAAGTTTCGTTTTTTTAGTGCTGAAAATTCATTGTCTGCTGGCGCTGTACACTTTTTCTAAGTGTTGCAATATCTCATGAAGGAAATACTGGACAATCAAATTAATGACTTTCCAGGCTTCAGGATGCCTTTCTACACTATATAAAGGTGGAAATTTACATTGGAAACGTTTGGTTTAGCTGTTATAAAAGTTTGTTTTTTTAGTGCTGTAAATGCATTTTCAGCTCGCGCTGTACACATTTGCTATGAGAGGCATTATCTCATAAGGGAAATATTGGACAATCAAATTAATGACTGCCCAGGCTTCAGGATGTCTTTTTACACTATATAAAGGTGGAAATTTACATTGGAAACGTTTGGTTTAGCTGTTATAAAAGTTTGGTTTTTTAGTGCTGTAAATGCATTTTCAGCTCGCGCTGTACACATTTGCTATGAGAGGCATTATCTCATAAGGGAAATATTGGACAATCAAATTAATGACTGCCCAGGCTTCAGGATGTCTTTTTACACTATATAAAGGTGGAAATTTACATTGGAAACGTTTGGTTTAGCTGTTATAAAAGTTTGGTTTTTTAGTGCTGAAAATGCATTTTCAGCTCGCACTGTACACATTTGCTATGTGAGGCATTATCTCATAAGGGAAATACTGGACAATCAAATTAATGACTTCCCAGGCTTCAGGATGCATTTTTACACTCTATAAATGTGGAAATTTACATTGGAAACGTTTGGTTTAGCTGTTATAAAAGTTTGTTTTTTTAGTGCTGTAAATGCATTTTCAGCTCGCGCTGTACACATTTGCTATGTGAGGCATTATCTCATAAGGGAAATACTGGACAATCAAATTAATGACTGCCCAGGCTTCAGGATGTCTTTTTACACTATATAAAGGTGGAAATTTACATTGGAAACGTTTGGTTTAGCTGTTATAAAAGTTTGGTTTTTTAGTGCTGTAAATGCATTTTCAGCTCGCGCTGTACACATTTGCTATGAGAGGCATTATCTCATAAGGGAAATATTGGACAATCAAATTAATGGCTGCCCAGGCTTCAGGATGTCTTTTTACACTATATAAAGGTGGAAATTTACATTGGAAACGTTTAGTTTAGCTGTTAATGAAGTTTCGGTTTTTTAGTGCTGGAAATTCATTGTCTGCTGGCGCTGTACACTTTTTCTAAGTGTTGCAATATCTCATGAAGGAAATACTGGACAATCAAATTAAAGACTTTCCAGGCTTCAGGATGCCTTTTTACACTATATAAAGGTGGAAATTTACATTGGAAACGTTTGGTTTAGCTGTTATAAAAGTTTGGTTTTTTAGTGCTGTAAATGCATTTTCAGCTCGCGCTGTACACATTTGCTATGAGAGGCATTATCTCATAAGGGAAATATTGGACAATCAAATTAATGACTGCCCAGGCTTCAGGATGTCTTTTTACACTATATAAAGGTGGAAATTTACATTGGAAACATTTAGTTTAGCTGTTAATGAAGTTTCGTTTTTTTAGTGCTGAAAATTCATTGTCTGCTGGCGCTGTACACTTTTTCTAAGTGTTGCAATATCTCATGAAGGAAATACTGGACAATCAAATTAATGACTTTCCAAGCTTCAGGATGCCTTTCTACACTATATAAAGGTGGAAATTTACATTGGAAACGTTTGGTTTAGCTGTTATAAAAGTTTGGTTTTTTAGTGCTGTAAATGCATTTTCAGCTCGCGCTGTACACATTTGCTATGAGAGGCATTATCTCATAAGGGAAATATTGGACAATCAAATTAATGACTGCCCAGGCTTCAGGATGTCTTTTTACACTATATAAAGGTGGGAATTTACATTGGAAACGTTTGGTTTAGCTGTTATAAAAGTTTGGTTTTTTAGTGCTGTAAATGCATTTTCAGCTCGCGCTGTACACATTTGCTATGAGAGGCATTATCTCATAAGGGAAATATTGGACAATCATATTAATGACTGCCCAGGCTTCAGGATGTCTTTTTACACTATATAAAGGTGGAAATTTACATTGGAAACGTTTGGTTTAGGTGTTATATAAGTTTGTTTTTTTAGTGCTGAAAATGCATTTTCAGCTCGCACTGTACACATTTGCTATGTGAGGCATTATCTCATAAGGGAAATACTGGACAATCAAATTAATGACTTCCCAGGCTTCAGGATGCCTTTTTACACTATATAAAGGTGGAAATTTACATTGGAAACGTTTGGTTTAGCTGTTATAAAAGTTTGGTTTTTTTAGTGCTGAAAATTCATTGTCTGCTGGCGCTGTACACTTTTTCTAAGTGTTGCAATATCTCATGAAGGAAATACTGGACAATCAAATTAATGACTTTCCAGGCTCCAGGATGCCTTTCTACACTATATAAAGGTGGAAATTTACATTGGAAACGTTTGGTTTAGCTGTTATAAAAGTTTGGTTTTTTAGTGCTGTAAATGCATTTTCAGCTCGCGCTGTACACATTTGCTATGAGAGGCATTATCTCATAAGGGAAATATTGGACAATCATATTAATGACTGCCCAGGCTTCAGGATGTCTTTTTACACTATATAAAGGTGGAAATTTACATTGGAAACGTTTAGTTTAGCTGTTAATGAAGTATCGTTTTTTTAGTGCTGAAAATTCATTGTCTACTGGCGCTGTACACTTTTTCTAAGTGTTGCAATATCTCATGAAGGAAATACTGGACAATCAAATTAATGACTTTCCAGGCTTCAGGATGCCTTTCTACACTATATAAAGGTGGAAATTTACATTGGAAACGTTTGGTTTAGCTGTTATAAAAGTTTGGTTTTTTAGTGCTGTAAATGCATTTTCAGCTCGCGCTGTACACATTTGCTATGAGAGGCATTATCTCATAAGGGAAATATTGGACAATCAAATTAATGACTGCCCAGGCTTCAGGATGTCTTTTTACACTATATAAAGGTGGAAATTTACATTGGAAACGTTTGGTTTAGCTGTTATAAAAGTTTGGTTTTTTAGTGCTGAAAAGCCATTTTCAGCTCGCACTGTACACATTTGCTATGTGAGGCATTATCTCATAAGGGAAATACTGGACAATCAAATTAATGACTTCCCAGGCTTCAGGATGCATTTTTACACTCTATAAATGTGGAAATTTACATTGGAAACGTTTGGTTTAGCTGTTATAAAAGTTTGTTTTTTTAGTGCTGTAAATGCATTTTCAGCTCGCGCTGTACACATTTGCTATGTGAGGCATTATCTCATAAGGGAAATACTGGACAATCAAATTAATGACTGCCCAGGCTTCAGGATGTCTTTTTACACTATATAAAGGTGGAAATTTACATTGGAAACGTTTGGTTTAGCTGTTACAAAAGTTTGGTTTTTTAGTGCTGAAAATGCATTTTCAGCTCGCACTGTACACATTTGCTATGTGAGGCATTATCTCATAAGGGAAATACTGGACAATCAAATTAATGACTTCCCAGGCTTCAGGATGCCTTTTTACACTCTATAAATGTGGAAATTTACATTGGAAACGTTTGGTTTAGCTGTTAATGAAGTTTCGTTTTTTTAGTGCTGAAAATTCATTGTCTGCTGGCGCTGTACACTTTTTCTAAGTGTTGCAATATCTCATGAAGGAAATACTGGACAATCAAAATAATGACTTTCCAGGCTTCAGGATGCCTTTCTACACTATATAAAGGTGGAAATTTACATTGGAAACGTTTGGTTTAGCTGTTATAAAAGTTTGTTTTTTTAGTGCTGTAAATGCATTTTCAGCTCGCGCTGTACACATTTGCTATGAGAGGCATTATCTCATAAGGGAAATATTGGACAATCAAATTAATGACTGCCCAGGCTTCAGGATGTCTTTTTACACTATATAAAGGTGGAAATTTACATTGGAAACGTTTAGTTTAGCTGTTAATGAAGTTTCGGTTTTTTAGTGCTGAAAATTCATTGTCTGCTGGCGCTGTACACTTTTTCTAAGTGTTGCAATATCTCATGAAGGAAATACTGGACAATCAAATTAATCACTTTCCAGGCTTCAGGATGCCTTTCTACACTATATAAAGGTGGAAATTTACATTGGAAACGTTTGGTTTAGCTGTTATAAAAGTTTGGTTTTTTAGTGCTGTAAATGCATTTTCAGCTCGCGCTGTACACATTTGCTATGTGAGGCATTATATCATAAGGGAAATACTGGACAATCAAATTAATGACTTCCCAGGCTTCAGGATGCCTTTTTACACTCTATAAATGTGGAAATTTACATTGGAAACGTTTGGTTTAGCTGTTAATGAAGTTTCGTTTTTTTAGTGCTTAAAATTCATTGTCTGCTGGCGCTGTACACTTTTTCTAAGTGTTGCAATATCTCATGAAGGAAATACTGGACAATCAAATTAATGACTTTCCAGGCTTCAGGATGCCTTTCTACACTATATAAAGGTGGAAATTTACATTGGAAACGTTTGGTTTAGCTGTTATAAAAGTTTGGTTTTTTAGTGCTGTAAATGCATTTTCAGCTCGCGCTGTACACATTTGCTATGAGAGGCATTATCTCATAAGGGAAATATTGGACAATCAAATTAATGACTGCCCAGGCTTCAGGATGTCTTTTTACACTATATAAAGGTGGAAATTTACATTGGAAACGTTTGGTTTAGCTGTTATAAAAGTTTGTTTTTTTAGTGCTGTAAATGCATTTTCAGCTCGCGCTGTACACATTTGCTATGAGAGGCATTATCTCATAAGGGAAATATTGGACAATCAAATTAATGACTGCCCAGGCTTCAGGATGTCTTTTTACACTATATAAAGGTGGAAATTTACATTGGAAACGTTTAGTTTAGCTGTTAATGAAGTTTCGTTTTTTTAGTGCTGGAAATTCATTGTCTGCTGGCGCTGTACACTTTTTCTAAGTGTTGCAATATCTCATGAAGGAAATACTGGACAATCAAATTAATGACTTTCCAGGCTTCAGGATGCCTTTCTACACTATATAAAGGTGGGAATTTACATTGGAAACGTTTGGTTTAGCTGTTATAAAAGTTTGGTTTTTTAGTGCTGTAAATGCATTTTCAGCTCGCGCTGTACACATTTGCTATGAGAGGCATTATCTCATAAGGGAAATATTGGACAATCAAATTAATGACTGCCCAGGCTTCAGGATGTCTTTTTACACTATATAAAGGTGGAAATTTACATTGGAAACGTTTGGTTTAGCTGTTAATGAAGTTTCGTTTTTTTAGTGCTGAAAATTCATTGTCTGCTGGCGCTGTACACTTTTTCTAAGTGTTGCAATATCTCATGAAGGAAATACTGGACAATCAAATTAATGACTTTCCAGGCTTCAGGATGCCTTTCTACACTATATAAAGGTGGAAATTTACATTGGAAACGTTTGGTTTAGCTGTTATAAAAGTTTGGTTTTTTAGTGCTGTAAATGCATTTTCAGCTCGCGCTGTACACATTTGCTATGAGAGGCATTATCTCATAAGGGAAATATTGGACAATCAAATTAATGACTGCCCAGGCTTCAGGATGTCTTTTTACACTATATAAAGGTGGAAATTTACATTGGAAACGTTTAGTTTAGCTGTTAATGAAGTTTCGTTTTTTTAGTGCTGGAAATTCATTGTCTGCTGGCGCTGTACACTTTTTCTAAGTGTTGCAATATCTCATGAAGGAAATACTGGACAATCAAATTAAAGACTTTCCAGGCTTCAGGATGCCTTTTTACACTATATAAAGGTGGAAATTTACATTGGAAACGTTTGGTTTAGCTGTTATAAAAGTTTGGTTTTTTAGTGCTGTAAATGCATTTTCAGCTCGCGCTGTACACATTTGCTATGAGAGGCATTATCTCATAAGGGAAATATTGGACAATCAAATTAATGACTGCCCAGGCTTCAGGATGTCTTTTTACACTATATAAAGGTGGAAATTTACATTGGAAACATTTAGTTTAGCTGTTAATGAAGTTTCGTTTTTTTAGTGCTGAAAATTCATTGTCTGCTGGCGCTGTACACTTTTTCTAAGTGTTGCAATATCTCATGAAGGAAATATTGGACAATCAAATTAATGGCTGCCCAGGCTTCAGGATGTCTTTTTACACTATATAAAGGTGGAAATTTACATTGGAAACATTTAGTTTAGCTGTTAATGAAGTTTCGTTTTTTTAGTGCTGTAAATGCATTTTCAGCTCGCGCTGTACACATTTGCTATGTGAGGCATTATCTCATAAGGGAAATACTGGACAATCAAATTAAAGACTTTCCAGGCTTCAGGATGCCTTTTTACACTATATAAAGGTGGAAATTTACATTGGAAACGTTTGGTTTAGCTGTTATAAAAGTTTGGTTTTTTAGTGCTGTAAATGCATTTTCAGCTCGCGCTGTACACATTTGCTATGAGAGGCATTATCTCATAAGGGAAATATTGGACAATCAAATTAATGACTGCCCAGGCTTCAGGATGTCTTTTTACACTATATAAAGGTGGAAATTTACATTGGAAACATTTAGTTTAGCTGTTAATGAAGTTTCGTTTTTTTAGTGCTGAAAATTCATTGTCTGCTGGCGCTGTACACTTTTTCTAAGTGTTGCAATATCTCATGAAGGAAATACTGGACAATCAAATTAATGACTTTCCAGGCTTCAGGATGCCTTTCTACACTATATAAAGGTGGAAATTTACATTGGAAACGTTTGGTTTAGCTGTTATAAAAGTTTGTTTTTTTAGTGCTGTAAATGCATTTTCAGCTCGCGCTGTACACATTTGCTATGAGAGGCATTATCTCATAAGGGAAATATTGGACAATCAAATTAATGACTGCCCAGGCTTCAGGATGTCTTTTTACACTATATAAAGGTGGAAATTTACATTGGAAACGTTTGGTTTAGCTGTTATAAAAGTTTGGTTTTTTAGTGCTGTAAATGCATTTTCAGCTCGCGCTGTACACATTTGCTATGAGAGGCATTATCTCATAAGGGAAATATTGGACAATCAAATTAATGACTGCCCAGGCTTCAGGATGTCTTTTTACACTATATAAATGTGGAAATTTACATTGGAAACGTTTGGTTTAGCTGTTATAAAAGTTTGTTTTTTTAGTGCTGTAAATGCATTTTCAGCTCGCGCTGTACACATTTGCTATGTGAGGCATTATCTCATAAGGGAAATACTGGACAATCAAATTAATGACTGCCCAGGCTTCAGGATGTCTTTTTACACTATATAAAGGTGGAAATTTACATTGGAAACGTTTGGTTTAGCTGTTATAAAAGTTTGGTTTTTTAGTGCTGAAAATGCATTTTCAGCTCGCACTGTACACATTTGCTATGTGAGGCATTATCTCATAAGGGAAATACTGGACAATCAAATTAATGACTTCCCAGGCTTCAGGATGCCTTTTTACACTCTATAAATGTGGAAATTTACATTGGAAACGTTTGGTTTAGCTGTTAATGAAGTTTCGTTTTTTTAGTGCTGAAAATTCATTGTCTGCTGGCGCTGTACACTTTTTCTAAGTGTTGCAATATCTCATGAAGGAAATACTGGTCAATCAAATTAATGACTTTCCAGGCTTCAGGATGCATTTTTACACTCTATAAATGTGGAAATTTACATTGGAAACGTTTGGTTTAGCTGTTATAAAAGTTTGTTTTTTTAGTGCTGTAAATGCATTTTCAGCTCGCGCTGTACACATTTGCTATGTGAGGCATTATCTCATAAGGGAAATACTGGACAATCAAATTAATGACTGCCCAGGCTTCAGGATGTCTTTTTACACTATATAAAGGTGGAAATTTACATTGGAAACGTTTGGTTTAGCTGTTATAAAAGTTTGGTTTTTTAGTGCTGAAAATGCATTTTCAGCTCGCACTGTACACATTTGCTATGTGAGGCATTATCTCATAAGGGAAATACTGGACAATCAAATTAATGACTTCCCAGGCTTCAGGATGCCTTTTTACACTCTATAAATGTGGAAATTTACATTGGAAACGTTTGGTTTAGCTGTTAATGAAGTTTCGTTTTTTTAGTGCTGAAAATTCATTGTCTGCTGGCGCTGTACACTTTTTCTAAGTGTTGCAATATCTCATGAAGGAAATACTGGACAATCAAATTAATGACTTTCCAGGCTTCAGGATGCCTTTCTACACTATATAAAGGTGGAAATTTACATTGGAAACGTTTGGTTTAGCTGTTATAAAAGTTTGGTTTTTTAGTGCTGTAAATGCATTTTCAGCTCGCGCTGTACACATTTGCTATGAGAGGCATTATCTCATAAGGGAAATATTGGACAATCAAATTAATGACTGCCCAGGCTTCAGGATGTCTTTTTACACTATATAAAGGTGGAAATTTACATTGGAAACGTTTAGTTTAGCTGTTAATGAAGTTTCGTTTTTTTAGTGCTGGAAATTCATTGTCTGCTGGCGCTGTACACTTTTTCTAAGTGTTGCAATATCTCATGAAGGAAATACTGGACAATCAAATTAAAGACTTTCCAGGCTTCAGGATGCCTTTTTACACTATATAAAGGTGGAAATTTACATTGGAAACGTTTGGTTTAGCTGTTATAAAAGTTTGGTTTTTTAGTGCTGTAAATGCATTTTCAGCTCGCGCTGTACACATTTGCTATGAGAGGCATTATCTCATAAGGGAAATATTGGACAATCAAATTAATGACTGCCCAGGCTTCAGGATGTCTTTTTACACTATATAAAGGTGGAAATTTACATTGGAAACATTTAGTTTAGCTGTTAATGAAGTTGCGTTTTTTTAGTGCTGAAAATTCATTGTCTGCTGGCGCTGTACACTTTTTCTAAGTGTTGCAATATCTCATGAAGGAAATACTGGACAATCAAATTAATGACTTTCCAGGCTTCAGGATGCCTTTCTACACTATATAAAGGTGGAAATTTACATTGGAAACGTTTGGTTTAGCTGTTATAAAAGTTTGTTTTTTTAGTGCTGTAAATGCATTTTCAGCTCGCGCTGTACACATTTGCTATGAGAGGCATTATCTCATAAGGGAAATATTGGACAATCAAATTAATGACTGCCCAGGCTTCAGGATGTCTTTTTACACTATATAAAGGTGGAAATTTACATTGGAAACGTTTGGTTTAGCTGTTATAAAAGTTTGGTTTTTTAGTGCTGTAAATGCATTTTCAGCTCGCGCTGTACACATTTGCTATGAGAGGCATTATCTCATAAGGGAAATACTGGACA
Organism: Idiotropiscis lumnitzeri; assembly: GCF_059441095.1. Classification (NCBI taxonomy): domain Eukaryota; kingdom Metazoa; phylum Chordata; class Actinopteri; order Syngnathiformes; family Syngnathidae; genus Idiotropiscis; species Idiotropiscis lumnitzeri. The sequence continues at coordinate 688,085 of NW_028283630.1, forward strand.
ATCAAATTAATGACTGCCCAGGCTTCAGGATGTCTTTTTACACTATATAAAGGTGGAAATTTACATTGGAAACGTTTGGTTTAGCTGTTATAAAAGTTTGGTTTTTTAGTGCTGAAAATGCATTTTCAGCTCGCACTGTACACATTTGCTATGTGAGGCATTATCTCATAAGGGAAATACTGGACAATCAAATTAATGACTTCCCAGGCTTCAGGATGCCTTTTTACACTCTATAAATGTGGAAATTTACATTGGAAACGTTTGGTTTAGCTGTTAATGAAGTTTCGTTTTTTTAGTGCTGAAAATTCATTGTCTGCTGGCGCTGTACACTTTTTCTAAGTGTTGCAATATCTCATGAAGGAAATACTGGACAATCAAATTAATGACTTTCCAGGCTTCAGGATGCCTTTCTACACTATATAAAGGTGGAAATTTACATTGGAAACGTTTGGTTTAGCTGTTATAAAAGTTTGGTTTTTTAGTGCTGTAAATGCATTTTCAGCTCGCGCTGTACACATTTGCTATGAGAGGCATTATCTCATAAGGGAAATATTGGACAATCAAATTAATGGCTGCCCAGGCTTCAGGATGTCTTTTTACACTATATAAAGGTGGAAATTTACATTGGAAACGTTTAGTTTAGCTGTTAATGAAGTTTCGGTTTTTTAGTGCTGGAAATTCATTGTCTGCTGGCGCTGTACACTTTTTCTAAGTGTTGCAATATCTCATGAAGGAAATACTGGACAATCAAATTAAAGACTTTCCAGGCTTCAGGATGCCTTTTTACACTATATAAAGGTGGAAATTTACATTGGAAACGTTTGGTTTAGCTGTTATAAAAGTTTGGTTTTTTAGTGCTGTAAATGCATTTTCAGCTCGCGCTGTACACATTTGCTATGAGAGGCATTATCTCATAAGGGAAATATTGGACAATCAAATTAATGACTGCCCAGGCTTCAGGATGTCTTTTTACACTATATAAAGGTGGAAATTTACATTGGAAACATTTAGTTTAGCTGTTAATGAAGTTTCGTTTTTTTAGTGCTGAAAATTCATTGTCTGCTGGCGCTGTACACTTTTTCTAAGTGTTGCAATATCTCATGAAGGAAATACTGGACAATCAAATTAATGACTTTCCAAGCTTCAGGATGCCTTTCTACACTATATAAAGGTGGAAATTTACATTGGAAACGTTTGGTTTAGCTGTTATAAAAGTTTGGTTTTTTAGTGCTGTAAATGCATTTTCAGCTCGCGCTGTACACATTTGCTATGAGAGGCATTATCTCATAAGGGAAATATTGGACAATCAAATTAATGACTGCCCAGGCTTCAGGATGTCTTTTTACACTATATAAAGGTGGAAATTTACATTGGAAACGTTTGGTTTAGCTGTTATAAAAGTTTGGTTTTTTAGTGCTGTAAATGCATTTTCAGCTCGCGCTGTACACATTTGCTATGAGAGGCATTATCTCATAAGGGAAATATTGGACAATCAAATTAATGGCTGCCCGGGCTTCAGGATGTCTTTTTACACTATATAAAGGTGGAAATTTACATTGGAAACGTTTAGTTTAGCTGTTAATGAAGTTTCGTTTTTTTAGTGCTGAAAATTCATTGTCTGCTGGCGCTGTACACTTTTTCTAAATGTTGCAATATCTCATGAAGGAAATACTGGACAATCAAATTAATGACTTTCCAGGCTTCAGGATGCCTTTCTACACTATATAAAGGTGGAAATTTACATTGGAAACGTTTGGTTTAGCTGTTATAAAAGTTTGGTTTTTTAGTGCTGTAAATGCATTTTCAGCTCGCGCTGTACACATTTGCTATGAGAGGCATTATCTCATAAGGGAAATATTGGACAATCAAATTAATGACTGCCCAGGCTTCAGGATGTCTTTTTACACTATATAAAGGAGGAAATTTACATTGGAAACGTTTGGTTTAGGTGTTATAAAAGTTTGGTTTTTTAGTGCTGAAAATGCATTTTCAGCTCGCGCTGTACACATTTGCAATGAGAGGCATTATCTCATAAGGGAAATACTGGACAATCAAATTAATGACTTCCCAGGCTTCAGGATGCCTTTTTACACTCTATAAATGTGGAAATTTACATTGGAAACGTTTGGTTTAGCTGTTAATGAAGTTTCGTTTTTTTTAGTGTTGAAAATTCGTTGTCTGCTGGCGCTGTACACTTTTTCTAAGTGTTGCAATATCTCATGAAGGAAATACTGGACAATCAAATTAATGACTTTCCAGGCTTCAGGATGCCTTTCTACACTATATAAAGGTGGAAATTTACATTGGAAACGTTTGGTTTAGCTGTTATAAAAGTTTGGTTTTTTAGTGCTGTAAATGCATTTTCAGCTCGCGCTGTACACATTTGCTATGAGAGGCATTATCTCATAAGGGAAATATTGGACAATCAAATTAATGACTGCCCAGGCTTCAGGATGTCTTTTTACACTATATAAAGGTGGAAATTTACATTGGAAACGTTTGGTTTAGCTGTTATAAAAGTTTGTTTTTTTAGTGCTGTAAATGCATTTTCAGCTCGCACTGTACACATTTGCTATGAGAGGCATTATCTCATAAGGGAAATATTGGACAATCAAATTAATGACTGCCCAGGCTTCAGGATGTCTTTTTACACTATATAAAGGTGGAAATTTACATTGGAAACGTTTACTTTAGCTGTTAATGAAGTTTCGTTTATTTAGTGCTGAAAATTCATTGTCTGCTGGCGCTGTACACTTTTTCTAAGTGTTGCAATATCTCATGAAGGAAATACTGGACAATCAAATTAATGACTTTCCAGGCTTCAGGATGCCTTTCTACACTATATAAAGGTGGAAATTTACATTGGAAACGTTTGGTTTAGCTGTTATAAAAGTTTGTTTTTTTAGTGCTGTAAATGCATTTTCAGCTCGCACTGTACACATTTGCTATGTGAGGCATTATCTCATAAGGGAAATACTGGACAATCAAATTAATGACTTCCCAGGCTTCAGGATGCCTTTTTACACTCTATAAATGTGGAAATTTACATTGGAAACGTTTGGTTTAGCTGTTAATGAAGTTTCGTTTTTTTAGTGCTGAAAATTCATTGTCTGCTGGCGCTGTACACTTTTTCTAAGTGTTGCAATATCTCATGAAGGAAATACTGGACAATCAAATTAATGACTTTCCAGGCTTCAGGATGCCTTTCTACACTATATAAAGGTGGAAATTTATATTGGAAACGTTTGGTTTAGCTGTTATAAAAGTTTGGTTTTTTAGTGCTGTAAATGCATTTTCAGCTCGCGCTGTACACATTTGCTATGAGAGGCATTATCTCATAAGGGAAATATTGGACAATCAAATTAATGACTGCCCAGGCTTCAGGATGTCTTTTTACACTATATAAAGGTGGAAATTTACATTGGAAACGTTTGGTTTAGCTGTTATAAAAGTTTGTTTTTTTAGTGCTGTAAATGCATTTTCAGCTCGCACTGTACACATTTGCTATGAGAGGCATTATCTCATAAGGGAAATATTGGACAATCAAATTAATGACTGCCCAGGCTTAAGGATGTCTTTTTACACTATATAAAGGTGGAAATTTACATTGGAAACGTTTACTTTAGCTGTTAATGAAGTTTCGTTTATTTAGTGCTGAAAATTCATTGTCTGCTGGCGCTGTACACTTTTTCTAAGTGTTGCAATATCTCATGAAGGAAATACTGGACAATCAAATTAATGACTTTCCAGGCTTCAGGATGCCTTTCTACACTATATAAAGGTGGAAATTTACATTGGAAACGTTTGGTTTAGCTGTTATAAAAGTTTGTTTTTTTAGTGCTGTAAATGCATTTTCAGCTCGCACTGTACACATTTGCTATGTGAGGCATTATCTCATAAGGGAAATACTGGACAATCAAATTAATGACTTCCCAGGCTTCAGGATGCCTTTTTACACTCTATAAATGTGGAAATTTACATTGGAAACGTTTGGTTTAGCTGTTAATGAAGTTTCGTTTTTTTAGTGCTGAAAATTCATTGTCTGCTGGCGCTGTACACTTTTTCTAAGTGTTGCAATATCTCATGAAGGAAATACTGGACAATCAAATTAATGACTTTCCAGGCTTCAGGATGCCTTTCTACACTATATAAAGGTGGAAATTTACATTGGAAACGTTTGGTTTAGCTGTTATAAAAGTTTGGTTTTTTAGTGCTGTAAATGCATTTTCAGCTCGCGCTGTACACATTTGCTATGAGAGGCATTATCTCATAAGGGAAATATTGGACAATCAAATTAATGACTGCCCAGGCTTCAGGATGTCTTTTTACACTATATAAAGGTGGAAATTTACATTGGAAACGTTTGGTTTAGCTGTTATAAAAGTTTGTTTTTTTAGTGCTGTAAATGCATTTTCAGCTCGCACTGTACACATTTGCTATGAGAGGCATTATCTCATAAGGGAAATATTGGACAATCAAATTAATGACTGCCCAGGCTTCAGGATGTCTTTTTACACTATATAAGGGTGGAAATTTACATTGGAAACGTTTAGTTTAGCTGTTAATGAAGTTTCGTTTTTTTAGTGCTGAAAATTCATTGTCTGCTGGCGCTGTACACATTTGCTATGTGAGGCATTATCTCATAAGGGAAATACTGGACAATCAAATTAATGACTGCCCAGGCTTCAGGATGTCTTTTTACACTATATAAAGGTGGAAATTTACATTGGAAACGTTTGGTTTAGCTGTTATAAAAGTTTGGTTTTTTAGTGCTGAAAATGCATTTTCAGCTCGCACTGTACACATTTGCTATGTGAGGCATTATCTCATAAGGGAAATACTGGACAATCAAATTAATGACTGCCCAGGCTTCAGGATGCCTTTTTACACTCTATAAATGTGGAAATTTACATTGGAAACGTTTGGTTTAGCTGTTAATGAAGTTTCGTTTTTTTAGTGCTGAAAATTCATTGTCTGCTGGCGCTGTACACTTTTTCTAAGTGTTGCAATATCTCATGAAGGAAATACTGGACAATCAAATTAATGACTTTCCAGGCTTCAGGATGCCTTTCTACACTATATAAAGGTGGAAATTTACAATTGAAACGTTTGGTTTAGCTGTTATAAAAGTTTGGTTTTTTAGTGCTGTAAATGCATTTTCAGCTCGCGCTGTACACATTTGCTATGAGAGGCATTATCTCATAAGGGAAATATTGGACAATCAAATTAATGACTGCCCAGGCTTCAGGATGTCTTTTTACACTATATAAAGGTGGAAATTTACATTGGAAACGTTTGGTTTAGCTGTTATAAAAGTTTGGTTTTTTAGTGCTGAAAATGCATTTTCAGCTCGCACTGTACACATTTGCTATGTGAGGCATTATCTCATAAGGGAAATACTGGACAATCAAATTAATGACTTCCCAGGCTTCAGGATGCCTTTTTACACTCTATAAATGTGGAAATTTACATTGGAAACGTTTGGTTTAGCTGTTAATGAAGTTTCGTTTTTTTAGTGCTGAAAATTCATTATCTGCTGGCGCTGTACACTTTTTCTAAGTGTTGCAATATCTCATGAAGGAAATACTGGACAATCAAATTAATGACTTTCCAGGCTTCAGGATGCCTTTCTACACTATATAAAGGTGGAAATTTACATTGGAAACGTTTGGTTTAGCTGTTAATGAAGTTTCGTTTTTTTTAGTGCTGAAAATTCATTGTCTGCTGGCGCTGTACACTTTTTCTAAGTGTTGCAATATCTCATGAAGGAAATACTGGACAATCAAATTAATGACTTTCCAGGCTTCAGGATGCCTTTCTACACTATATAAAGGTGGAAATTTACATTGGAAACGTTTGGTTTAGCTGTTATAAAAGTTTGGTTTTTTAGTGCTGTAAATGCATTTTCAGCTCGCGCTGTACACATTTGCTATGAGAGGCATTATCTCATAAGGGAAATATTGGACAATCAAATTAATGACTGCCCAGGCTTCAGGATGTCTTTTTACACTATATAAAGGTGGACATTTACATTGGAAACGTTTAGTTCAGCTGTTAATGAAGTTTCGTTTTTTTAGTGCTGAAAATTCATTGTCTGCTGGCGCTGTACACTTTTTCTAAGTGTTGCAATATCTCATGAAGGAAATACTGGACAATCAAATTAATGACTTTCCAGGCTTCAGGATGCCTTTCTACACTATATAAAGGTGGAAATTTACATTGGAAACGTTTGGTTTAGCTGTTATAAAAGTTTGGGTTTTTAGTGCTGTAAATGCATTTTCAGCTCGCGCTGTACACATTTGCTATGAGAGGCATTATCTCATAAGGGAAATATTGGACAATCAAATTAATGACTGCCCAGGCTTCAGGATGTCTTTTTACACTATATAAAGGTTGAAATTTACATTGGAAACGTTTGGTTTAGCTGTTATAAAAGTTTGGTTTTTTAGTGCTGTAAATGCATTTTCAGCTCGCGCTGTACACATTTGCTATGAGAGGCATTATCTCATAAGGGAAATATTGGACAATCAAATTAATGACTGCCCAGGCTTCAGGATGTCTTTTTACACTATATAAAGGTGGAAATTTACATTGGAAACGTTTAGTTTAGCTGTTAATGAAGTTTCGTTTTTTTAGTGCTGGAAATTCATTGTCTGCTGGCGCTGTACACTTTTTCTAAGTGTTGCAATATCTCATGAAGGAAATACTGGACAATCAAATTAAAGACTTTCCAGGCTTCAGGATGCCTTTTTACACTATATAAAGGTGGAAATTTACATTGGAAACGTTTGGTTTAGCTGTTATAAAAGTTTGGTTTTTTAGTGCTGTAAATGCATTTTCAGCTCGCGCTGTACACATTTGCTATGAGAGGCATTATCTCATAAGGGAAATATTGGACAATCAAATTAATGACTGCCCAGGCTTCAGGATGTCTTTTTACACTATATAAAGGTGGAAATTTACATTGGAAACATTTAGTTTAGCTGTTAATGAAGTTTCGTTTTTTTAGTGCTGAAAATTCATTGTCTGCTGGCGCTGTACACTTTTTCTAAGTGTTGCAATATCTCATGAAGGAAATACTGGACAATCAAATTAATGACTTTCCAGGCTTCAGGATGCCTTTCTACACTATATAAAGGTGGAAATTTACATTGGAAACGTTTGGTTTAGCTGTTATAAAAGTTTGTTTTTTTAGTGCTGTAAATGCATTTTCAGCTCGCGCTGTACACATTTGCTATGAGAGGCATTATCTCATAAGGGAAATATTGGACAATCAAATTAATGACTGCCCAGGCTTCAGGATGTCTTTTTACACTATATAAAGGTGGAAATTTACATTGGAAACGTTTGGTTTAGCTGTTATAAAAGTTTGGTTTTTTAGTGCTGTAAATGCATTTTCAGCTCGCGCTGTACACATTTGCTATGAGAGGCATTATCTCATAAGGGAAATATTGGACAATCAAATTAATGACTGCCCAGGCTTCAGGATGTCTTTTTACACTATATAAAGGTGGAAATTTACATTGGAAACGTTTGGTTTAGCTGTTATAAAAGTTTGGTTTTTTAGTGCTGAAAATGCATTTTCAGCTCGCACTGTACACATTTGCTATGTGAGGCATTATCTCATAAGGGAAATACTGGACAATCAAATTAATGACTTCCCAGGCTTCAGGATGCATTTTTACACTCTATAAATGTGGAAATTTACATTGGAAACGTTTGGTTTAGCTGTTATAAAAGTTTGTTTTTTTAGTGCTGTAAATGCATTTTCAGCTCGCGCTGTACACATTTGCTATGTGAGGCATTATCTCATAAGGGAAATACTGGACAATCAAATTAATGACTGCCCAGGCTTCAGGATGTCTTTTTACACTATATAAAAGTGGAAATTTACATTGGAAACGTTTGGTTTAGCTGTTATAAAAGTTTGGTTTTTTAGTGCTGAAAATGCATTTTCAGCTCGCACTGTACACATTTGCTATGTGAGGCATTATCTCATAAGGGAAATACTGGACAATCAAATTAATGACTTCCCAGGCTTCAGGATGCCTTTTTACACTCTATAAATGTGGAAATTTACATTGGAAACGTTTGGTTTAGCTGTTAATGAAGTTTCGTTTTTTTAGTGCTGAAAATTCATTGTCTGCTGGCGCTGTACACTTTTTCTAAGTGTTGCAATATCTCATGAAGGAAATACTGGACAATCAAATTAATGACTTTCCAGGCTTCAGGATGCCTTTCTACACTATATAAAGGTGGAAATTTACATTGGAAACGTTTGGTTTAACTGTTATAAAAGTTTGGTTTTTTAGTGCTGTAAATGCATTTTCAGCTCGCGCTGTACACATTTGCTATGAGAGGCATTATCTCATAAGGGAAATATTGGACAATCAAATTAATGACTGCCCAGGCTTCAGGATGTCTTTTTACACTATATAAAGGTGGAAATTTACATTGGAAACGTTTAGTTTAGCTGTTAATGAAGTTTCGTTTTTTTAGTGCTGGAAATTCATTGTCTGCTGGCGCTGTACACTTTTTCTAAGTGTTGCAATATCTCATGAAGGAAATACTGGACAATCAAATTAAAGACTTTCCAGGCTTCAGGATGCCTTTTTACACTATATAAAGGTGGAAATTTACATTGGAAACGTTTGGTTTAGCTGTTATAAAAGTTTGGTTTTTTAGTGCTGTAAATGCATTTTCAGCTCGCGCTGTACACATTTGCTATGAGAGGCATTATCTCATAAGGGAAATATTGGACAATCAAATTAATGACTGCCCAGGCTTCAGGATGTCTTTTTACACTATATAAAGGTGGAAATTTACATTGGAAACATTTAGTTTAGCTGTTAATGAAGTTTCGTTTTTTTAGTGCTGAAAATTCATTGTCTGCTGGCGCTGTACACTTTTTCTAAGTGTTGCAATATCTCATGAAGGAAATACTGGACAATCAAATTAATGACTTTCCAGTCTTCAGGATGCCTTTCTACACTATATAAAGGTGGAAATTTACATTGGAAACGTTTGGTTTAGCTGTTATAAAAGTTTGTTTTTTTAGTGCTGTAAATGCATTTTCAGCTCGCGCTGTACACATTTGCTATGAGAGGCATTATCTCATAAGGGAAATATTGGACAATCAAATTAATGACTGCCCAGGCTTCAGGATGTCTTTTTACACTATATAAAGGTGGAAATTTACATTGGAAACGTTTGGTTTAGCTGTTATAAAAGTTTGGTTTTTTAGTGCTGTAAATGCATTTTCAGCTCGCGCTGTACACATTTGCTATGAGAGGCATTATCTCATAAGGGAAATATTGGACAATCAAATTAATGGCTGCCCGGGCTTCAGGATGTCTTTTTACACTATATAAAGGTGGAAATTTACATTGGAAACGTTTAGTTTAGCTGTTAATGAAGTTTCGTTTTTTTAGTGCTGAAAATTCATTGTCTGCTGGCGCTGTACACTTTTTCTAAATGTTGCAATATCTCATGAAGGAAATACTGGACAATCAAATTAATGACTTTCCAGGCTTCAGGATGCCTTTCTACACTATATAAAGGTGGAAATTTACATTGGAAACGTTTGGTTTAGCTGTTATAAAAGTTTGTTTTTTTAGTGCTGTAAATGCATTTTCAGCTCGCGCTGTACACATTTGCTATGAGAGGCATTATCTCATAAGGGAAATATTGGACAATCAAATTAATGACTGCCCAGGCTTCAGGATGTCTTTTTACACTATATAAAGGTGGAAATTTACATTGGAAACGTTTGGTTTAGCTGTTATAAAAGTTTGTTTTTTTAGTGCTGTAAATGCATTTTCAGCTCGCGCTGTACACATTTGCTATGAGAGGCATTATCTCATAAGGGAAATATTGGACAATCAAATTAATGACTGCCCAGGCTTCAGGATGTCTTTTTACATTATATAAAGGTGGAAATTTACATTGGAAACGTTTGGTTTAGCTGTTATAAAAGTTTGTTTTTTTAGTGCTGTAAATGCATTTTCAGCTCGCACTGTACACATTTGCTATGAGAGGCATTATCTCATAAGGGAAATATTGGACAATCAAATTAATGACTGCCCAGGCTTCAGGATGTCTTTTTACACTATATAAAGGTGGAAATTTACATTGGAAACGTTTACTTTAGCTGTTAATGAAGTTTCGTTTATTTAGTGCTGAAAATTCATTGTCTGCTGGCGCTGTACACTTTTTCTAAGTGTTGCAATATCTCATGAAGGAAATACTGGACAATCAAATTAATGACTTTCCAGGCTTCAGGATGCCTTTCTACACTATATAAAGGTGGAAATTTACAATTGAAACGTTTGGTTTAGCTGTTATAAAAGTTTGGTTTTTTAGTGCTGAAAATGCATTTTCAGCTCGCACTGTACACATTTGCTATGTGAGGCATTATCTCATAAGGGAAATACTGGACAATCAAATTAATGACTGCCCAGGCTTCAGGATGCCTTTTTACACTCTATAAATGTGGAAATTTACATTGGAAACGTTTGGTTTAGCTGTTAATGAAGTTTCGTTTTTTTAGTGCTGAAAATTCATTGTCTGCTGGCGCTGTACACTTTTTCTAAGTGTTGCAATATCTCATGAAGGAAATACTGGACAATCAAATTAATGACTTTCCAGGCTTCAGGATGCCTTTCTACACTATATAAAGGTGGAAATTTACAATTGAAACGTTTGGTTTAGCTGTTATAAAAGTTTGGTTTTTTAGTGCTGTAAATGCATTTTCAGCTCGCGCTGTACACATTTGCTATGAGAGGCATTATCTCATAAGGGAAATATTGGACAATCAAATTAATGACTGCCCAGGCTTCAGGATGTCTTTTTACACTATATAAAGGTGGAAATTTACATTGGAAACGTTTGGTTTAGCTGTTATAAAAGTTTGGTTTTTTAGTGCTGAAAATGCATTTTCAGCTCGCACTGTACACATTTGCTATGTGAGGCATTATCTCATAAGGGAAATACTGGACAATCAAATTAATGACTTCCCAGGCTTCAGGATGCCTTTTTACACTCTATAAATGTGGAAATTTACATTGGAAACGTTTGGTTTAGCTGTTAATGAAGTTTCGTTTTTTTAGTGCTGAAAATTCATTGTCTGCTGGCGCTGTACACTTTTTCTAAGTGTTGCAATATCTCATGAAGGAAATACTGGACAATCAAATTAATGACTTTCCAGGCTTCAGGATGCCTTTCTACACTATATAAAGGTGGAAATTTACATTGGAAACGTTTGGTTTAGCTGTTAATGAAGTTTCGTTTTTTTAGTGCTGAAAATTCATTGTCTGCTGGCGCTGTACACTTTTTCTAAGTGTTGCAATATCTCATGAAGGAAATACTGGACAATCAAATTAATGACTTTCCAGGCTTCAGGATGCCTTTCTACACTATATAAAGGTGGAAATTTACAATTGAAACGTTTGGTTTAGCTGTTATAAAAGTTTGGTTTTTTAGTGCTGTAAATGCATTTTCAGCTCGCGCTGTACACATTTGCTATGAGAGGCATTATCTCATAAGGGAAATATTGGACAATCAAATTAATGACTGCCCAGGCTTCAGGATGTCTTTTTACACTATATAAAGGTGGAAATTTACATTGGAAACGTTTGTTTTAGCTGTTATAAAAGTTTGGTTTTTTAGTGCTGAAAATGCATTTTCAGCTCGCACTGTACACATTTGCTATGTGAGGCATTATCTCATAAGGGAAATACTGGACAATCAAATTAATGACTTCCCAGGCTTCAGGATGCCTTTTTACACTCTATAAATGTGGAAATTTACATTGGAAACGTTTGGTTTAGCTGTTAATGAAGTTTCGTTTTTTTAGTGCTGAAAATTCATTGTCTGCTGGCGCTGTACACTTTTTCTAAGTGTTGCAATATCTCATGAAGGAAATACTGGACAATCAAATTAATGACTTTCCAGGCTTCAGGATGCCTTTCTACACTATATAAAGGTGGAAATTTACATTGGAAACGTTTGGTTTAGCTGTTAATGAAGTTTCGTTTTTTTTAGTGCTGAAAATTCATTGTCTGCTGGCGCTGTACACATTTGCTATGTGAGGCATTATCTCATAAGGGAAATACTGGACAATCAAATTAATGACTGCCCAGGCTTCAGGATGTCTTTTTACACTATATAAAGGTGGAAATTTACATTGGAAACGTTTGGTTTAGCTGTTATAAAAGTTTGGTTTTTTAGTGCTGAAAATGCATTTTCAGCTCGCACTGTACACATTTGCTATGTGAGGCATTATCTCATAAGGGAAATACTGGACAATCAAATTAATGACTGCCCAGGCTTCAGGATGCCTTTTTACACTCTATAAATGTGGAAATTTACATTGGAAACGTTTGGTTTAGCTGTTAATGAAGTTTCGTTTTTTTAGTGCTGAAAATTCATTGTCTGCTGGCGCTGTACACTTTTTCTAAGTGTTGCAATATCTCATGAAGGAAATACTGGACAATCAAATTAATGACTTTCCAGGCTTCAGGATGCCTTTCTACACTATATAAAGGTGGAAATGTACATTGGAAACGTTTGGTTTAGCTGTTATAAAAGTTTGGTTTTTTAGTGCTGAAAATGCATTTTCAGCTCGCACTGTACACATTTGCTATGTGAGGCATTATCTCATAAGGGAAATACTGGACAATCAAATTAATGACTTTCCAGGCTTCAGGATGCCTTTCTACACTATATAAAGGTGGAAATTTACAATTGAAACGTTTGGTTTAGCTGTTATAAAAGTTTGGTTTTTTAGTGCTGTAAATGCATTTTCAGCTCGCGCTGTACACATTTGCTATGAGAGGCATTATCTCATAAGGGAAATATTGGACAATCAAATTAATGACTGCCCAGGCTTCAGGATGTCTTTTTACACTATATAAAGGTGGAAATTTACATTGGAAACGTTTGGTTTAGCTGTTATAAAAGTTTGGTTTTTTAGTGCTGAAAATGCATTTTCAGCTCGCACTGTACACATTTGCTATGTGAGGCATTATCTCATAAGGGAAATACTGGACAATCAAATTAATGACTTCCCAGGCTTCAGGATGCCTTTTTACACTCTATAAATGTGGAAATTTACATTGGAAACGTTTGGTTTAGCTGTTAATGAAGTTTCGTTTTTTTAGTGCTGAAAATTCATTGTCTGCTGGCGCTGTACACTTTTTCTAAGTGTTGCAATATCTCATGAAGGAAATACTGGACAATCAAATTAATGACTTTCCAGGCTTCAGGATGCCTTTCTACACTATATAAAGGTGGAAATTTACATTGGAAACGTTTGGTTTAGCTGTTAATGAAGTTTCGTTTTTTTTAGTGCTGAAAATTCATTGTCTGCTGGCGCTGTACACTTTTTCGAAGTGTTGCAATATCTCATGAAGGAAATACTGGACAATCAAATTAATGACTTTCCAGGCTTCAGGATGCCTTTCTACACTATATAAAGGTGGAAATTTACATTGGAAACGTTTGGTTTAGCTGTTATAAAAGTTTGGTTTTTTAGTGCTGTAAATGCATTTTCAGCTCGCGCTGTACACATTTGCTATGAGAGGCATTATCTCATAAGGGAAATATTGGACAATCAAATTAATGACTGCCCAGGCTTCAGGATGTCTTTTTACACTATATAAAGGTGGACATTTACATTGGAAACGTTTAGTTCAGCTGTTAATGAAGTTTCGTTTTTTTAGTGCTGAAAATTCATTGTCTGCTGGCGCTGTACACTTTTTCTAAGTGTTGCAATATCTCATGAAGGAAATACTGGACAATCAAATTAATGACTTTCCAGGCTTCAGGATGCCTTTCTACACTATATAAAGGTGGAAATTTACATTGGAAACGTTTGGTTTAGCTGTTATAAAAGTTTGGGTTTTTAGTGCTGTAAATGCATTTTCAGCTCGCGCTGTACACATTTGCTATGAGAGGCATTATCTCATAAGGGAAATATTGGACAATCAAATTAATGACTGCCCAGGCTTCAGGATGTCTTTTTACACTATATAAAGGTTGAAATTTACATTGGAAACGTTTGGTTTAGCTGTTATAAAAGTTTGGTTTTTTAGTGCTGTAAATGCATTTTCAGCTCGCGCTGTACACATTTGCTATGAGAGGCATTATCTCATAAGGGAAATATTGGACAATCAAATTAATGACTGCCCAGGCTTCAGGATGTCTTTTTACACTATATAAAGGTGGAAATTTACATTGGAAACGTTTAGTTTAGCTGTTAATGAAGTTTCGTTTTTTTAGTGCTGGAAATTCATTGTCTGCTGGCGCTGTACACTTTTTCTAAGTGTTGCAATATCTCATGAAGGAAATACTGGACAATCAAATTAAAGACTTTCCAGGCTTCAGGATGCCTGTTTACACTATATAAAGGTGGAAATTTACATTGGAAACGTTTGGTTTAGCTGTTATAAAAGTTTGGTTTTTTAGTGCTGTAAATGCATTTTCAGCTCGCGCTGTACACATTTGCTATGAGAGGCATTATCTCATAAGGGAAATATTGGACAATCAAATTAATGACTGCCCAGGCTTCAGGATGTCTTTTTACACTATATAAAGGTGGAAATTTACATTGGAAACATTTAGTTTAGCTGTTAATGAAGTTTCGTTTTTTTAGTGCTGAAAATTCATTGTCTGCTGGCGCTGTACACTTTTTCTAAGTGTTGCAATATCTCATGAAGGAAATACTGGACAATCAAATTAATGACTTTCCAGGCTTCAGGATGCCTTTCTACACTATATAAAGGTGGAAATTTACATTGGAAACGTTTGGTTTAGCTGTTATAAAAGTTTGTTTTTTTAGTGCTGTAAATGCATTTTCAGCTCGCGCTGTACACATTTGCTATGAGAGGCATTATCTCATAAGGGAAATATTGGACAATCAAATTAATGACTGCCCAGGCTTCAGGATGTCTTTTTACACTATATAAAGGTGGAAATTTACATTGGAAACGTTTGGTTTAGCTGTTATAAAAGTTTGGTTTTTTAGTGCTGTAAATGCATTTTCAGCTCGCGCTGTACACATTTGCTATGAGAGGCATTATCTCATAAGGGAAATATTGGACAATCAAATTAATGACTGCCCAGGCTTCAGGATGTCTTTTTACACTATATAAAGGTGGAAATTTACATTGGAAACGTTTGGTTTAGCTGTTATAAAAGTTTGGTTTTTTAGTGCTGAAAATGCATTTTCAGCTCGCACTGTACACATTTGCTATGTGAGGCATTATCTCATAAGGGAAATACTGGACAATCAAATTAATGACTTCCCAGGCTTCAGGATGCCTTTTTACACTCTATAAATGTGGAAATTTACATTGGAAACGTTTGGTTTAGCTGTTAATGAAGTTTCGTTTTTTTAGTGCTGAAAAAACATTGTCTGCTGGCGCTGTACACTTTTCTAAGTGTTGCAATATCTCATGAAGGAAATACTGGACAATCAAATTAATGACTTTCCAGGCTTCAGGATGCCTTTCTACACTATATAAAGGTAGAAATTTACATTGGAAACGTTTGGTTTAGCTGTTATAAAAGTTTGGTTTTTTAGTGCTGTAAATGCATTTTCAGCTCGCGCTGTACACATTTGCTATGAGAGGCATTATCTCATAAGGGAAATATTGGACAATCAAATTAATGACTGCCCAGGCTTCAGGATGTCTTTTTACACTCTATAAAGGTGGAAATTTACATTGGAAACGTTTGGTTTAGCTGTTATAAAAGTTTGGTTTTTTAGTGCTGTAAATGCATTTTCAGCTCGCGCTGTACACATTTGCTATGAGAGGCATTATCTCATAAGGGAAATATTGGACAATAAAATTAATGGCTGCCCAGGCTTCAGGATGTCTTTTTACACTATATAAAGGTGGAAATTTACATTGGAAACGTTTAGTTTAGCTGTTAATGAAGTTTCGGTTTTTTAGTGCTGAAAATTCATTGTCTGCTGGCGCTGTACACTTTTTCTAAGTGTTGCAATATCTCATGAAGGAAATACTGGACAATCAAATTAAAGACTTTCCAGGCTTCAGGATGCCTTTTTACACTATATAAAGGTGGAAATTTACATTGGAAACGTTTGGTTTAGCTGTTATAAAAGTTTGGTTTTTTAGTGCTGTAAATGCATTTTCAGCTCGCGCTGTACACATTTGCTATGAGAGGCATTATCTCATAAGGGAAATATTGGACAATCAAATTAATGACTGCCCAGGCTTCAGGATGTCTTTTTACACTATATAAAGGTGGAAATTTACATTGGAAACGTTTGGTTTAGCTGTTATAAAAGTTTGGTTTTTTAGTGCTGAAAATGCATTTTCAGCTCGCACTGTACACATTTGCTATGTGAGGCATTATCTCATAAGGGAAATACTGGACAATCAAATTAATGACTTCCCAGGCTTCAGGATGCATTTTTACACTCTATAAATGTGGAAATTTACATTGGAAACGTTTGGTTTAGCTGTTATAAAAGTTTGTTTTTTTAGTGCTGTAAATGCATTTTCAGCTCGCGCTGTACACATTTGCTATGTGAGGCATTATCTCATAAGGGAAATACTGGACAATCAAATTAATGACTGCCCAGGCTTCAGGATGTCTTTTTACACTATATAAAGGTGGAAATTTACATTGGAAACGTTTGGTTTAGCTGTTATAAAAGTTTGGTTTTTTAGTGCTGAAAATGCATTTTCAGCTCGCACTGTACACATTTGCTATGTGAGGCATTATCTCATAAGGGAAATACTGGACAATCAAATTAATGACTTCCCAGGCTTCAGGATGCCTTTTTACACTCTATAAATGTGGAAATTTACATTGGAAACGTTTGGTTTAGCTGTTAATGAAGTTTCGTTTTTTTAGTGCTGAAAATTCATTGTCTGCTGGCGCTGTACACTTTTTCTAAGTGTTGCAATATCTCATGAAGGAAATACTGGACAATCAAATTAATGACTTTCCAGGCTTCAGGATGCCTTTCTACACTATATAAAGGTGGAAATTTACATTGGAAACGTTTGGTTTAGCTGTTATAAAAGTTTGGTTTTTTAGTGCTGTAAATGCATTTTCAGCTCGCGCTGTACACATTTGCTATGAGAGGCATTATCTCATAAGGGAAATATTGGACAATCAAATTAATGACTGCCCAGGCTTCAGGATGTCTTTTTACACTATATAAAGGAGGAAATTTACATTGGAAACGTTTGGTTTAGGTGTTATAAAAGTTTGGTTTTTTAGTGCTGAAAATGCATTTTCAGCTCGCGCTGTACACATTTGCAATGAGAGGCATTATCTCATAAGGGAAATACTGGACAATCAAATTAATGACTTCCCAGGCTTCAGGATGCCTTTTTACACTCTATAAATGTGGAAATTTACATTGGAAACGTTTGGTTTAGCTGTTAATGAAGTTTCGTTTTTTTTAGTGTTGAAAATTCGTTGTCTGCTGGCGCTGTACACTTTTTCTAAGTGTTGCAATATCTCATGAAGGAAATACTGGACAATCAAATTAATGACTTTCCAGGCTTCAGGATGCCTTTCTACACTATATAAAGGTGGAAATTTACATTGGAAACGTTTGGTTTAGCTGTTATAAAAGTTTGGTTTTTTAGTGCTGTAAATGCATTTTCAGCTCGCGCTGTACACATTTGCTATGAGAGGCATTATCTCATAAGGGAAATATTGGACAATCAAATTAATGACTGCCCAGGCTTCAGGATGTCTTTTTACACTATATAAAGGTGGAAATTTACATTGGAAACGTTTAGTTTTGCTGTTAATGAAGTTTCGTTTTTTTAGTGCTGAAAATTCATTGTCTGCTGGCGCTGTACACTTTTTCTAAGTGTTGCAATATCTCATGAAGGAAATACTGGACAATCAAATTAATGACTTTCCAGGCTTCAGGATGCCTTTCTACACTATATAAAGGTGGAAATTTACATTGGAAACGTTTGGTTTAGCTGTTATAAAAGTTTGGTTTTTTAGTGCTGTAAATGCATTTTCAGCTCGCGCTGTACACATTTGCTATGAGAAGCATTATCTCATAAGGGAAATATTGGACAATCAAATTAATGACTGCCCAGGCTTCAGGATGTCTTTTTACACTATATAAGGGTGGAAATTTACATTGGAAACGTTTAGTTTAGCTGTTAATGAAGTTTCGTTTTTTTAGTGCTGAAAATTCATTGTCTGCTGGCGCTGTACACTTTTTCTAAGTGTTGCAATATCTCATGAAGGAAATACTGGACAATCAAATTAATGACTTTCCAGGCTTCAGGATGCCTTTCTACACTATATAAAGGTGGAAATTTACATTGGAAACGTTTGGTTTAGCTGTTAATGAAGTTTCGTTTTTTTAGTGCTGAAAATTCATTGTCTGCTGGCGCTGTACACTTTTTCTAAGTGTTGCAATATCTCATGAAGGAAATACTGGACAATCAAATTAATGACTTTCCAGGCTTCAGGATGCCTTTCTACACTATATAAAGGTGGAAATGTACATTGGAAACGTTTGGTTTAGCTGTTATAAAAGTTTGGTTTTTTAGTGCTGTAAATGCATTTTCAGCTCGCGCTGTACACATTTGCTATGAGAGGCATTATCTCAGAAGGGAAATATTGGACAATCAAATTAATGACTGCCCAGGCTTCAGGATGTCTTTTTACACTATATAAAGGTGGAAATTTACATTGGAAACGTTTGGTTTAGCTGTTATAAAAGTTTGGTTTTTTTAGTGCTGAAAATGCATTTTCAGCTCGCACTGTACACATTTGCTATGTGAGGCATTATCTCATAAGGGAAATACTGGACAATCAAATTAATGACTGCCCAGGCTTCAGGATGTCTTTTTACACTATATAAAGGTGGAAATTTACATTGGAAACGTTTGGTTTAGCTGTTATAAAAGTTTGGTTTTTTAGTGCTGAAAATGCATTTTCAGCTCGCACTGTACACATTTGCTATGTGAGGCATTATCTCATAAGGGAAATACTGGACAATCAAATTAATGACTTCCCAGGCTTCAGGATGCCTTTTTACACTCTATAAATGTGGAAATTTACATTGGAAACGTTTGGTTTAGCTGTTAATGAAGTTTCGTTTTTTTAGTGCTGAAAATTCATTGTCTGCTGGCGCTGTACACTTTTTCTAAGTGTTGCAATATCTCATGAAGGAAATACTGGACAATCAAATTAATGACTTTCCAGGCTTCAAGATGCCTTTCTACACTATATAAAGGTGGAAATTTACATTGGAAACGTTTGGTTTAGCTGTTATAAAAGTTTGGTTTTTTAGTGCTGAAAATGCATTTTCAGCTCGCGCTGTACACATTTGCTATGAGAGGCATTATCTCATAAGGGAAATATTGGACAATCAAATTAATGACTGCCCAGGCTTCAGGATGTCTTTTTACACTATATAAGGGTGGAAATTTACATTGGAAACGTTTAGTTTAGCTGTTAATTAAGTTTCGTTTTTTTAGTGCTGAAAATTCATTGTCTGCTGGCGCTGTACACTTTTTCTAAGTGTTGCAATATCTCATGAAGGAAATACTGGACAATCAAATTAATGACTTTCCAGGCTTCAGGATGCCTTCTACACTATATAAAGGTGGAAATGTACATTGGAAACGTTTGGTTTAGCTGTTATAAAAGTTTGGTTTTTTAGTGCTGTAAATGCATTTTCAGCTCGCGCTGTACACATTTGCTATGAGAGGCATTATCTCAGAAGGGAAATATTGGACAATCAAATTAATGACTGCCCAGGCTTCAGGATGTCTTTTTACACTATATAAAGGTGGAAATTTACATTGGAAACGTTTGGTTTAGCTGTTATAAAAGTTTGGTTTTTTTAGTGCTGAAAATGCATTTTCAGCTCGCACTGTACACATTTGCTGTGTGAGGCATTATCTCATAAGGGAAATACTGGACAATCAAATTAATGACTGCCCAGGCTTCAGGATGTCTTTTTACACTATATAAAGGTGGAAATTTACATTGGAAACGTTTGGTTTAGCTGTTATAAAAGTTTGGTTTTTTAGTGCTGAAAATGCATTTTCAGCTCGCACTGTACACATTTGCTATGTGAGGCATTATCTCATAAGGGAAATACTGGACAATCAAATTAATGACTTCCCAGGCTTCAGGATGCCTTTTTACACTCTATAAATGTGGAAATTTACATTGGAAACGTTTGGTTTAGCTGTTAATGAAGTTTCGTTTTTTTAGTGCTGAAAATTCATTGTCTGCTGGCGCTGTACACTTTTTCTAAGTGTTGCAATATCTCATGAAGGAAATACTGGACAATCAAATTAATGACTTTCCAGGCTTCAGGATGCCTTTCTACACTATATAAAGGTGGAAATTTACATTGGAAACGTTTGGTTTAGCTGTTATAAAAGTTTGGTTTTTTAGTGCTGTAAATGCATTTTCAGCTCGCGCTGTACACATTTGCTATGAGAGGCATTATCTCATAAGGGAAATATTGGACAATCAAATTAATGACTGCCCAGGCTTCAGGATGTCTTTTTACACTATATAAGGGTGGAAATTTACATTGGAAACGTTTAGTTTAGCTGTTAATGAAGTTTCGTTTTTTTAGTGCTGGAAATTCATTGTCTGCTGGCGCTGTACACTTTTTCTAAGTGTTGCAATATCTCATGAAGGAAATACTGGACAATCAAATTAATGACTTTCCAGGCTTCAGGATGCCTTTCTACACTATATAAAGGTGGAAATTTACATTGGAAACGTTTGGTTTAGCTGTTATAAAAGTTTGGTTTTTTAGTGCTGTAAATGCATTTTCAGCTCGCGCTGTACACATTTGCTATGAGAGGCATTATCTCATAAGGGAAATATTGGACAATCAAATTAATGACTGCCCAGGCTTCAGGATGTCTTTTTACACTATATAAAGGTGGAAATTTACATTGGAAACGTTTAGTTTAGCTGTTAATGAAGTTTCGGTTTTTTAGTGCTGAAAATTCATTGTCTGCTGGCGCTGTACACTTTTTCTAAGTGTTGCAATATCTCATGAAGGAAATACTGGACAATCAAATTAATCACTTTCCAGGCTTCAGGATGCCTTTCTACACTATATAAAGGTGGAAATTTACATTGGAAACGTTTGGTTTAGCTGTTATAAAAGTTTGGTTTTTTAGTGCTGTAAATGCATTTTCAGCTCGCGCTGTACACATTTGCTATGTGAGGCATTATATCATAAGGGAAATACTGGACAATCAAATTAATGACTTCCCAGGCTTCAGGATGCCTTTTTACACTCTATAAATGTGGAAATTTACATTGGAAACGTTTGGTTTAGCTGTTAATGAAGTTTCGTTTTTTTAGTGCTGAAAAAACATTGTCTGCTGGCGCTGTACACTTTTCTAAGTGTTGCAATATCTCATGAAGGAAATACTGGACAATCAAATTAATGACTTTCCAGGCTTCAGGATGCCTTTCTACACTATATAAAGGTAGAAATTTACATTGGAAACGTTTGGTTTAGCTGTTATAAAAGTTTGGTTTTTTAGTGCTGTAAATGCATTTTCAGCTCGCGCTGTACACATTTGCTATGAGAGGCATTATCTCATAAGGGAAATATTGGACAATCAAATTAATGACTGCCCAGGCTTCAGGATGTCTTTTTACACTCTATAAAGGTGGAAATTTACATTGGAAACGTTTGGTTTAGCTGTTATAAAAGTTTGGTTTTTTAGTGCTGTAAATGCATTTTCAGCTCGCGCTGTACACATTTGCTATGAGAGGCATTATCTCATAAGGGAAATATTGGACAATCAAATTAATGGCTGCCCAGGCTTCAGGATGTCTTTTTACACTATATAAAGGTGGAAATTTACATTGGAAACGTTTAGTTTAGCTGTTAATGAAGTTTCGGTTTTTTAGTGCTGAAAATTCATTGTCTGCTGGCGCTGTACACTTTTTCTAAGTGTTGCAATATCTCATGAAGGAAATACTGGACAATCAAATTAAAGACTTTCCAGGCTTCAGGATGCCTTTTTACACTATATAAAGGTGGAAATTTACATTGGAAACGTTTGGTTTAGCTGTTATAAAAGTTTGGTTTTTTAGTGCTGTAAATGCATTTTCAGCTCGCGCTGTACACATTTGCTATGAGAGGCATTATCTCATAAGGGAAATATTGGACAATCAAATTAATGACTGCCCAGGCTTCAGGATGTCTTTTTACACTATATAAAGGTGGAAATTTACATTGGAAACATTTAGTTTAGCTGTTAATGAAGTTTCGTTTTTTTAGTGCTGAAAATTCATTGTCTGCTGGCGCTGTACACTTTTTCTAAGTGTTGCAATATCTCATGAAGGAAATACTGGACAATCAAATTAATGACTTTCCAGGCTTCAGGATGCCTTTCTACACTATATAAAGGTGGAAATTTACATTGGAAACGTTTGGTTTAGCTGTTATAAAAGTTTGGTTTTTTAGTGCTGTAAATGCATTTTCAGCTCGCGCTGTACACATTTGCTATGAGAGGCATTATCTCATAAGGGAAATATTGGACAATCAAATTAATGACTGCCCAGGCTTCAGGATGTCTTTTTACACTATATAAAGGTGGAAATTTACATTGGAAACGTTTGGTTTAGCTGTTATAAAAGTTTGGTTTTTTAGTGCTGTAAATGCATTTTCAGCTCGCGCTGTACACATTTGCTATGAGAGGCATTATCTCATAAGGGAAATATTGGACAATCAAATTAATGGCTGCCCGGGCTTCAGGATGTCTTTTTACACTATATAAAGGTGGAAATTTACATTGGAAACGTTTAGTTTAGCTGTTAATGAAGTTTCGTTTTTTTAGTGCTGAAAATTCATTGTCTGCTGGCGCTGTACACTTTTTCTAAATGTTGCAATATCTCATGAAGGAAATACTGGACAATCAAATTAATGACTTTCCAGGCTTCAGGATGCCTTTCTACACTATATAAAGGTGGAAATTTACATTGGAAACGTTTGGTTTAGCTGTTATAAAAGTTTGGTTTTTTAGTGCTGTAAATGCATTTTCAGCTCGCGCTGTACACATTTGCTATGAGAGGCATTATCTCATAAGGGAAATATTGGACAATCAAATTAATGACTGCCCAGGCTTCAGGATGTCTTTTTACACTATATAAAGGAGGAAATTTACATTGGAAACGTTTGGTTTAGGTGTTATAAAAGTTTGGTTTTTTAGTGCTGAAAATGCATTTTCAGCTCGCGCTGTACACATTTGCAATGAGAGGCATTATCTCATAAGGGAAATACTGGACAATCAAATTAATGACTTCCCAGGCTTCAGGATGCCTTTTTACACTCTATAAATGTGGAAATTTACATTGGAAACGTTTGGTTTAGCTGTTAATGAAGTTTCGTTTTTTTTAGTGTTGAAAATTCGTTGTCTGCTGGCGCTGTACACTTTTTCTAAGTGTTGCAATATCTCATGAAGGAAATACTGGACAATCAAATTAATGACTTTCCAGGCTTCAGGATGCCTTTCTACACTATATAAAGGTGGAAATTTACATTGGAAACGTTTGGTTTAGCTGTTATAAAAGTTTGGTTTTTTAGTGCTGTAAATGCATTTTCAGCTCGCGCTGTACACATTTGCTATGAGAGGCATTATCTCATAAGGGAAATATTGGACAATCAAATTAATGACTGCCCAGGCTTCAGGATGTCTTTTTACACTATATAAAGGTGGAAATTTACATTGGAAACGTTTAGTTTTGCTGTTAATGAAGTTTCGTTTTTTTAGTGCTGAAAATTCATTGTCTGCTGGCGCTGTACACTTTTTCTAAGTGTTGCAATATCTCATGAAGGAAATACTGGACAATCAAATTAATGACTTTCCAGGCTTCAGGATGCCT
The DNA here is from genome assembly GCF_059441095.1 of Idiotropiscis lumnitzeri. Classification (NCBI taxonomy): domain Eukaryota; kingdom Metazoa; phylum Chordata; class Actinopteri; order Syngnathiformes; family Syngnathidae; genus Idiotropiscis; species Idiotropiscis lumnitzeri. The sequence goes on from NW_028283630.1 coordinate 711,983, forward strand.
TTCTACACTATATAAAGGTGGAAATTTACATTGGAAACGTTTGGTTTAGCTGTTATAAAAGTTTGGTTTTTTAGTGCTGTAAATGCATTTTCAGCTCGCGCTGTACACATTTGCTATGAGAAGCATTATCTCATAAGGGAAATATTGGACAATCAAATTAATGACTGCCCAGGCTTCAGGATGTCTTTTTACACTATATAAGGGTGGAAATTTACATTGGAAACGTTTAGTTTAGCTGTTAATGAAGTTTCGTTTTTTTAGTGCTGAAAATTCATTGTCTGCTGGCGCTGTACACTTTTTCTAAGTGTTGCAATATCTCATGAAGGAAATACTGGACAATCAAATTAATGACTTTCCAGGCTTCAGGATGCCTTTCAACAATATATAAATGTGGAAATTTACATTGGAAACGTTTGGTTTAGCTGTTAATGAAGTTTCGTTTTTTTAGTGCTGAAAATTCATTGTCTGCTGGCGCTGTACACTTTTTCTAAGTGTTGCAATATCTCATGAAGGAAATACTGGACAATCAAATTAATGACTTTCCAGGCTTCAGGATGCCTTTCTACACTATATAAAGGTGGAAATGTACATTGGAAACGTTTGGTTTAGCTGTTATAAAAGTTTGGTTTTTTAGTGCTGTAAATGCATTTTCAGCTCGCGCTGTACACATTTGCTATGAGAGGCATTATCTCAGAAGGGAAATATTGGACAATCAAATTAATGACTGCCCAGGCTTCAGGATGTCTTTTTACACTATATAAAGGTGGAAATTTACATTGGAAACGTTTGGTTTAGCTGTTATAAAAGTTTGGTTTTTTTAGTGCTGAAAATGCATTTTCAGCTCGCACTGTACACATTTGCTATGTGAGGCATTATCTCATAAGGGAAATACTGGACAATCAAATTAATGACTGCCCAGGCTTCAGGATGTCTTTTTACACTATATAAAGGTGGAAATTTACATTGGAAACGTTTGGTTTAGCTGTTATAAAAGTTTGGTTTTTTAGTGCTGAAAATGCATTTTCAGCTCGCACTGTACACATTTGCTATGTGAGGCATTATCTCATAAGGGAAATACTGGACAATCAAATTAATGACTTCCCAGGCTTCAGGATGCCTTTTTACACTCTATAAATGTGGAAATTTACATTGGAAACGTTTGGTTTAGCTGTTAATGAAGTTTCGTTTTTTTAGTGCTGAAAATTCATTGTCTGCTGGCGCTGTACACTTTTTCTAAGTGTTGCAATATCTCATGAAGGAAATACTGGACAATCAAATTAATGACTTTCCAGGCTTCAAGATGCCTTTCTACACTATATAAAGGTAGAAATTTACATTGGAAACGTTTGGTTTAGCTGTTATAAAAGTTTGGTTTTTTAGTGCTGAAAATGCATTTTCAGCTCGCGCTGTACACATTTGCTATGAGAGGCATTATCTCATAAGGGAAATATTGGACAATCAAATTAATGACTGCCCAGGCTTCAGGATGTCTTTTTACACTATATAAGGGTGGAAATTTACATTGGAAACGTTTAGTTTAGCTGTTAATTAAGTTTCGTTTTTTTAGTGCTGAAAATTCATTGTCTGCTGGCGCTGTACACTTTTTCTAAGTGTTGCAATATCTCATGAAGGAAATACTGGACAATCAAATTAATGACTTTCCAGGCTTCAGGATGCCTTCTACACTATATAAAGGTGGAAATGTACATTGGAAACGTTTGGTTTAGCTGTTATAAAAGTTTGGTTTTTTAGTGCTGTAAATGCATTTTCAGCTCGCGCTGTACACATTTGCTATGAGAGGCATTATCTCAGAAGGGAAATATTGGACAATCAAATTAATGACTGCCCAGGCTTCAGGATGTCTTTTTACACTATATAAAGGTGGAAATTTACATTGGAAACGTTTGGTTTAGCTGTTATAAAAGTTTGGTTTTTTTAGTGCTGAAAATGCATTTTCAGCTCGCACTGTACACATTTGCTGTGTGAGGCATTATCTCATAAGGGAAATACTGGACAATCAAATTAATGACTGCCCAGGCTTCAGGATGTCTTTTTACACTATATAAAGGTGGAAATTTACATTGGAAACGTTTGGTTTAGCTGTTATAAAAGTTTGGTTTTTTAGTGCTGAAAATGCATTTTCAGCTCGCACTGTACACATTTGCTATGTGAGGCATTATCTCATAAGGGAAATACTGGACAATCAAATTAATGACTTCCCAGGCTTCAGGATGCCTTTTTACACTCTATAAATGTGGAAATTTACATTGGAAACGTTTGGTTTAGCTGTTAATGAAGTTTCGTTTTTTTAGTGCTGAAAATTCATTGTCTGCTGGCGCTGTACACTTTTTCTAAGTGTTGCAATATCTCATGAAGGAAATACTGGACAATCAAATTAATGACTTTCCAGGCTTCAGGATGCCTTTCTACACTATATAAAGGTGGAAATTTACATTGGAAACGTTTGGTTTAGCTGTTATAAAAGTTTGGTTTTTTAGTGCTGTAAATGCATTTTCAGCTCGCGCTGTACACATTTGCTATGAGAGGCATTATCTCATAAGGGAAATATTGGACAATCAAATTAATGACTGCCCAGGCTTCAGGATGTCTTTTTACACTATATAAGGGTGGAAATTTACATTGGAAACGTTTAGTTTAGCTGTTAATGAAGTTTCGTTTTTTTAGTGCTGAAAATTCATTGTCTGCTGGCGCTGTACACTTTTTCTAAGTGTTGCAATATCTCATGAAGGAAATACTGGACAATCAAATTAATGACTTTCCAGGCTTCAGGATGCCTTTCTACACTATATAAAGGTGGAAATGTACATTGGAAACGTTTGGTTTAGCTGTTATAAAAGTTTGGTTTTTTAGTGCTGTAAATGCATTTTCAGCTCGCGCTGTACACATTTGCTATGAGAGGCATTATCTCAGAAGGGAAATATTGGACAATCAAATTAATGACTGCCCAGGCTTCAGGATGTCTTTTTACACTATATAAAGGTGGAAATTTACATTGGAAACGTTTGGTTTAGCTGTTATAAAAGTTTGTTTTTTTTAGTGCTGAAAATGCATTTTCAGCTCGCACTGTACACATTTGCTGTGTGAGGCATTATCTCATAAGGGAAATACTGGACAATCAAATTAATGACTTCCCAGGCTTCAGGATGCCTTTTTACACTCTATAAATGTGGAAATTTACATTGGAAACGTTTGGTTTAGCTGTTAATGAAGTTTCGTTTTTTTAGTGCTGAAAATTCATTGTCTGCTGGCGCTGTACACTTTTTCTAAGTGTTGCAATATCTCATGAAGGAAATACTGGACAATCAAATTAATGACTTTCCAGGCTTCAGGATGCCTTTCTACACTATATAAAGGTGGAAATTTACATTGGAAACGTTTGGTTTAGCTGTTATAAAAGTTTGGTTTTTTAGTGCTGTAAATGCATTTTCAGCTCGCGCTGTACACATTTGCTATGAGAGGCATTATCTCATAAGGGAAATATTGGACAATCAAATTAATGACTGCCCAGGCTTCAGGATGTCTTTTTACACTATATAAGGGTGGAAATTTACATTGGAAACGTTTAGTTTAGCTGTTAATGAAGTTTCGTTTTTTTAGTGCTGAAAATTCATTGTCTGCTGGCGCTGTACACTTTTTCTAAGTGTTGCAATATCTCATGAAGGAAATACTGGACAATCAAATTAATGACTTTCCAGGCTTCAGGATGCCTTTCTACACTATATAAAGGTGGAAATGTACATTGGAAACGTTTGGTTTAGCTGTTATAAAAGTTTGGTTTTTTAGTGCTGTAAATGCATTTTCAGCTCGCGCTGTACACATTTGCTATGAGAGGCATTATCTCAGAAGGGAAATATTGGACAATCAAATTAATGACTGCCCAGGCTTCAGGATGTCTTTTTACACTATATAAAGGTGGAAATTTACATTGGAAACGTTTGGTTTAGCTGTTATAAAAGTTTGGTTTTTTTAGTGCTGAAAATGCATTTTCAGCTCGCACTGTACACATTTGCTGTGTGAGGCATTATCTCATAAGGGAAATACTGGACAATCAAATTAATGACTGCCCAGGCTTCAGGATGTCTTTTTACACTATATAAAGGTGGAAATTTACATTGGAAACGTTTGGTTTAGCTGTTATAAAAGTTTAGTTTTTTAGTGCTGAAAATGCATTTTCAGCTCGCACTGTACACATTTGCTATGTGAGGCATTATCTCATAAGGGAAATACTGGACAATCAAATTAATGACTGCCCAGGCTTCAGGATGTCTTTTTACACTATATAAAGGTGGAAATTTACATTGGAAACGTTTGGTTTAGCTGTTATAAAAGTTTGGTTTTTTTAGTGCTGAAAATGCATTTTCAGCTCGCACTGTACACATTTGCTGTGTGAGGCATTATCTCATAAGGGAAATACTGGACAATCAAATTAATGACTGCCCAGGCTTCAGGATGTCTTTTTACACTATATAAAGGTGTAAATTTACATTGGAAACGTTTGGTTTAGCTGTTATAAAAGTTTGGTTTTTTAGTGCTGAAAATGCATTTTCAGCTCGCACTGTACACATTTGCTATGTGAGGCATTATCTCATAAGGGAAATACTGGACAATCAAATTAATGACTTCCCAGGCTTCAGGATGCCTTTTTACACTCTATAAATGTGGAAATTTACATTGGAAACGTTTGGTTTAGCTGTTAATGAAGTTTCGTTTTTTTAGTGCTGAAAATTCATTGTCTGCTGGCGCTGTACACTTTTTCTAAGTGTTGCAATATCTCATGAAGGAAATACTGGACAATCAAATTAATGACTTTCCAGGCTTCAGGATGCCTTTCTACACTATATAAAGGTGGAAATTTACATTGGAAACGTTTGGTTTAGCTGTTATAAAAGTTTGGTTTTTTAGTGCTGAAAATGCATTTTCAGCTCGCGCTGTACACATTTGCTATGAGAGGCATTATCTCATAAGGGAAATATTGGACAATCAAATTAATGACTGCCCAGGCTTCAGGATGTCTTTTTACACTATATAAGGGTGGAAATTTACATTGGAAACGTTTAGTTTAGCTGTTAATGAAGTTTCGTTTTTTTAGTGCTGAAAATTCATTGTCTGCTGGCGCTGTACACTTTTTCTAAGTGTTGCAATATCTCATGAAGGAAATACTGGACAATCAAATTAATGACTTTCCAGGCTTCAGGATGCCTTCTACACTATATAAAGGTGGAAATGTACATTGGAAACGTTTGGTTTAGCTGTTATAAAAGTTTGGTTTTTTAGTGCTGTAAATGCATTTTCAGCTCGCGCTGTACACATTTGCTATGAGAGGCATTATCTCAGAAGGGAAATATTGGACAATCAAATTAATGACTGCCCAGGCTTCAGGATGTCTTTTTACACTATATAAAGGTGGAAATTTACATTGGAAACGTTTGGTTTAGCTGTTATAAAAGTTTGTTTTTTTTAGTGCTGAAAATGCATTTTCAGCTCGCACTGTACACATTTGCTGTGTGAGGCATTATCTCATAAGGGAAATACTGGACAATCAAATTAATGACTGCCCAGGCTTCAGGATGTCTTTTTACACTATATAAAGGTGGAAATTTACATTGGAAACGTTTGGTTTAGCTGTTATAAAAGTTTGGTTTTTTAGTGCTGAAAATGCATTTTCAGCTCGCACTGTACACATTTGCTATGTGAGGCATTATCTCATAAGGGAAATACTGGACAATCAAATTAATGACTTCCCAGGCTTCAGGATGCCTTTTTACACTCTATAAATGTGGAAATTTACATTGGAAACGTTTGGTTTAGCTGTTATAAAAGTTTGGTTTTTTAGTGCTGTAAATGCATTTTCAGCTCGCGCTGTACACATTTGCTATGAGAGGCATTATCTCATAAGGGAAATATTGGACAATCAAATTAATGACTGCCCAGGCTTCAGGATGTCTTTTTACACTATATAAGGGTGGAAATTTACATTGGAAACGTTTAGTTTAGCTGTTAATGAAGTTTCGTTTTTTTAGTGCTGAAAATTCATTGTCTGCTGGCGCTGTACACTTTTTCTAAGTGTTGCAATATCTCATGAAGGAAATACTGGACAATCAAATTAATGACTTTCCAGGCTTCAGGATGCCTTTCTACACTATATAAAGGTGGAAATGTACATTGGAAACGTTTGGTTTAGCTGTTATAAAAGTTTGGTTTTTTAGTGCTGTAAATGCATTTTCAGCTCGCGCTGTACACATTTGCTATGAGAGGCATTATCTCAGAAGGGAAATATTGGACAATCAAATTAATGACTGCCCAGGCTTCAGGATGTCTTTTTACACTATATAAAGGTGGAAATTTACATTGGAAACGTTTGGTTTAGCTGTTATAAAAGTTTGGTTTTTTTAGTGCTGAAAATGCATTTTCAGCTCGCACTGTACACATTTGCTGTGTGAGGCATTATCTCATAAGGGAAATACTGGACAATCAAATTAATGACTGCCCAGGCTTCAGGATGTCTTTTTACACTATATAAAGGTGGAAATTTACATTGGAAACGTTTGGTTTAGCTGTTATAAAAGTTTAGTTTTTTAGTGCTGAAAATGCATTTTCAGCTCGCACTGTACACATTTGCTATGTGAGGCATTATCTCATAAGGGAAATACTGGACAATCAAATTAATGACTGCCCAGGCTTCAGGATGTCTTTTTACACTATATAAAGGTGGAAATTTACATTGGAAACGTTTGGTTTAGCTGTTATAAAAGTTTGGTTTTTTTAGTGCTGAAAATGCATTTTCAGCTCGCACTGTACACATTTGCTGTGTGAGGCATTATCTCATAAGGGAAATACTGGACAATCAAATTAATGACTGCCCAGGCTTCAGGATGTCTTTTTACACTATATAAAGGTGTAAATTTACATTGGAAACGTTTGGTTTAGCTGTTATAAAAGTTTGGTTTTTTAGTGCTGAAAATGCATTTTCAGCTCGCACTGTACACATTTGCTATGTGAGGCATTATCTCATAAGGGAAATACTGGACAATCAAATTAATGACTTCCCAGGCTTCAGGATGCCTTTTTACACTCTATAAATGTGGAAATTTACATTGGAAACGTTTGGTTTAGCTGTTAATGAAGTTTCGTTTTTTTAGTGCTGAAAATTCATTGTCTGCTGGCGCTGTACACTTTTTCTAAGTGTTGCAATATCTCATGAAGGAAATACTGGACAATCAAATTAATGACTTTCCAGGCTTCAGGATGCCTTTCTACACTATATAAAGGTGGAAATTTACATTGGAAACGTTTGGTTTAGCTGTTATAAAAGTTTGGTTTTTTAGTGCTGAAAATGCATTTTCAGCTCGCGCTGTACACATTTGCTATGAGAGGCATTATCTCATAAGGGAAATATTGGACAATCAAATTAATGACTGCCCAGGCTTCAGGATGTCTTTTTACACTATATAAGGGTGGAAATTTACATTGGAAACGTTTAGTTTAGCTGTTAATGAAGTTTCGTTTTTTTAGTGCTGAAAATTCATTGTCTGCTGGCGCTGTACACTTTTTCTAAGTGTTGCAATATCTCATGAAGGAAATACTGGACAATCAAATTAATGACTTTCCAGGCTTCAGGATGCCTTCTACACTATATAAAGGTGGAAATGTACATTGGAAACGTTTGGTTTAGCTGTTATAAAAGTTTGGTTTTTTAGTGCTGTAAATGCATTTTCAGCTCGCGCTGTACACATTTGCTATGAGAGGCATTATCTCAGAAGGGAAATATTGGACAATCAAATTAATGACTGCCCAGGCTTCAGGATGTCTTTTTACACTATATAAAGGTGGAAATTTACATTGGAAACGTTTGGTTTAGCTGTTATAAAAGTTTGGTTTTTTTAGTGCTGAAAATGCATTTTCAGCTCGCACTGTACACATTTGCTGTGTGAGGCATTATCTCATAAGGGAAATACTGGACAATCAAATTAATGACTGCCCAGGCTTCAGGATGTCTTTTTACACTATATAAAGGTGGAAATTTACATTGGAAACGTTTGGTTTAGCTGTTATAAAAGTTTGGTTTTTTAGTGCTGAAAATGCATTTTCAGCTCGCACTGTACACATTTGCTATGTGAGGCATTATCTCATAAGGGAAATACTGGACAATCAAATTAATGACTGCCCAGGCTTCAGGATGTCTTTTTACACTATATAAAGGTGGAAATTTACATTGGAAACGTTTGGTTTAGCTGTTAATGAAGTTTCGTTTTTTTAGTGCTGAAAATTCATTGTCTGCTGGCGCTGTACACTTTTTCTAAGTGTTGCAATATCTCATGAAGGAAATACTGGACAATCAAATTAATGACTTTCCAGGCTTCAGGATGCCTTTCTACACTATATAAAGGTGGAAATTTACATTGGAAACGTTTGGTTTAGCTGTTATAAAAGTTTGGTTTTTTAGTGCTGTAAATGCATTTTCAGCTCGCGCTGTACACATTTGCTATGAGAGGCATTATCTCAGAAGGGAAATATTGGACAATCAAATTAATGACTGCCCAGGCTTCAGGATGTCTTTTTACACTATATAAGGGTGGAAATTTACATTGGAAACGTTTAGTTTAGCTGTTAATGAAGTTTCGTTTTTTTAGTGCTGAAAATTCATTGTCTGCTGGCGCTGTACACTTTTTCTAAGTGTTGCAATATCTCATGAAGGAAATACTGGACAATCAAATTAATGACTTTCCAGGCTTCAGGATGCCTTTCTACACTATATAAAGGTGGAAATGTACATTGGAAACGTTTGGTTTAGCTGTTATAAAAGTTTGGTTTTTTAGTGCTGTAAATGCATTTTCAGCTCGCGCTGTACACATTTGCTATGAGAGGCATTATCTCAGAAGGGAAATATTGGACAATCAAATTAATGACTGCCCAGGCTTCAGGATGTCTTTTTACACTATATAAAGGTGGAAATTTACATTGGAAACGTTTGGTTTAGCTGTTATAAAAGTTTGTTTTTTTTAGTGCTGAAAATGCATTTTCAGCTCGCACTGTACACATTTGCTGTGTGAGGCATTATCTCATAAGGGAAATACTGGACAATCAAATTAATGACTGCCCAGGCTTCAGGATGTCTTTTTACACTATATAAAGGTGGAAATTTACATTGGAAACGTTTGGTTTAGCTGTTATAAAAGTTTGTTTTTTTAGCGCTGAAAATGCATTTTCAGCTCGCACTGTACACATTTGCTATGTGAGGCATTATCTCATAAGGGAAATACTGGACAATCAAATTAATGACTTCCCAGGCTTCAGGATGCCTTTTTACACTCTATGAATGTGGAAATTTACATTGGAAACGTTTGGTTTAGCTGTTAATGAAGTTTCGTTTTTTTAGTGCTGAAAATTCATTGTCTGCTGGCGCTGTACACTTTTTCTAAGTGTTGCAATATCTCATGAAGGAAATACTGGACAATCAAATTAATGACTTTCCAGGCTTCAGGATGCCTTTCTACACTATATAAAGGTGGAAATTTACATTGGAAACGTTTGGTTTAGCTGTTATAAAAGTTTGGTTTTTTAGTGCTGTAAATGCATTTTCAGCTCGCGCTGTACACATTTGCTATGAGAGGCATTATCTCATAAGGGAAATATTGGACAATCAAATTAATGACTGCCCAGGCTTCAGGATGTCTTTTTACACTATATAAGGGTGGAAATTTACATTGGAAACGTTTAGTTTAGCTGTTAATGAAGTTTGGTTTTTTAGTGCTGAAAATGCATTTTCAGCTCGCGCTGTACACATTTGCTGTGTGAGGCATTATCTCATAAGGGAAATACTGGACAATCAAATTAATGACTGCCCAGGCTTCAGGATGTCTTTTTACACTATATAAAGGTGGAAATTTACATTGGAAACGTTTGGTTTAGCTGTTATAAAAGTTTGGTTTTTTAGTGCTGAAAATTCATTGTCTGCTGGCGCTGTACACTTTTTCTAAGTGTTGCAATATCTCATGAAGGAAATACTGGACAATCAAATTAATGACTTTCCAGGCTTCAGGATGCCTTTCTACACTATATAAAGGTGGAAATTTACATTGGAAACGTTTGGTTTAGCTGTTATAAAAGTTTGGTTTTTTAGTGCTGTAAATGCATTTTCAGCTCGCGCTGTACACATTTGCTATGAGAGGCATTATCTCATAAGGGAAATATTGGACAATCAAATTAATGACTGCCCAGGCTTCAGGATGCCTTTCTACACTATATAAAGGTGGAAATTTACATTGGAAACGTTTGGTTTAGCTGTTATAAAAGTTTGGTTTTTTAGTGCTGTAAATGCATTTTCAGCTCGCGCTGTACACATTTGCTGTGTGAGGCATTATCTCATAAGGGAAATACTGGACAATCAAATTAATGACTGCCCAGGCTTCAGGATGTCTTTTTACACTATATAAAGGTGGAAATTTACATTGGAAACGTTTGGTTTAGCTGTTATAAAAGTTTGGTTTTTTAGTGCTGAAAATGCATTTTCAGCTCGCACTGTACACATTTGCTATGTGAGGCATTATCTCATAAGGGAAATACTGGACAATCAAATTAATGACTGCCCAGGCTTCAGGATGTCTTTTTACACTATATAAAGGTGGAAATTTACATTGGAAACGTTTGGTTTAGCTGTTAATGAAGTTTCGTTTTTTTAGTGCTGAAAATTCATTGTCTGCTGGCGCTGTACACTTTTTCTAAGTGTTGCAATATCTCATGAAGGAAATACTGGACAATCAAATTAATGACTTTCCAGGCTTCAGGATGCCTTTCTACACTATATAAAGGTGGAAATTTACATTGGAAACGTTTGGTTTAGCTGTTATAAAAGTTTGGTTTTTTAGTGCTGTAAATGCATTTTCAGCTCGCGCTGTACACATTTGCTATGAGAGGCATTATCTCAGAAGGGAAATATTGGACAATCAAATTAATGACTGCCCAGGCTTCAGGATGTCTTTTTACACTATATAAGGGTGGAAATTTACATTGGAAACGTTTAGTTTAGCTGTTAATGAAGTTTCGTTTTTTTAGTGCTGAAAATTCATTGTCTGCTGGCGCTGTACACTTTTTCTAAGTGTTGCAATATCTCATGAAGGAAATACTGGACAATCAAATTAATGACTTTCCAGGCTTCAGGATGCCTTTCTACACTATATAAAGGTGGAAATGTACATTGGAAACGTTTGGTTTAGCTGTTATAAAAGTTTGGTTTTTTAGTGCTGTAAATGCATTTTCAGCTCGCGCTGTACACATTTGCTATGAGAGGCATTATCTCAGAAGGGAAATATTGGACAATCAAATTAATGACTGCCCAGGCTTCAGGATGTCTTTTTACACTATATAAAGGTGGAAATTTACATTGGAAACGTTTGGTTTAGCTGTTATAAAAGTTTGTTTTTTTTAGTGCTGAAAATGCATTTTCAGCTCGCACTGTACACATTTGCTGTGTGAGGCATTATCTCATAAGGGAAATACTGGACAATCAAATTAATGACTGCCCAGGCTTCAGGATGTCTTTTTACACTATATAAAGGTGGAAATTTACATTGGAAACGTTTGGTTTAGCTGTTATAAAAGTTTGTTTTTTTAGCGCTGAAAATGCATTTTCAGCTCGCACTGTACACATTTGCTATGTGAGGCATTATCTCATAAGGGAAATACTGGACAATCAAATTAATGACTTCCCAGGCTTCAGGATGCCTTTTTACACTCTATGAATGTGGAAATTTACATTGGAAACGTTTGGTTTAGCTGTTAATGAAGTTTCGTTTTTTTAGTGCTGAAAATTCATTGTCTGCTGGCGCTGTACACTTTTTCTAAGTGTTGCAATATCTCATGAAGGAAATACTGGACAATCAAATTAATGACTTTCCAGGCTTCAGGATGCCTTTCTACACTATATAAAGGTGGAAATTTACATTGGAAACGTTTGGTTTAGCTGTTATAAAAGTTTGGTTTTTTAGTGCTGTAAATGCATTTTCAGCTCGCGCTGTACACATTTGCTATGAGAGGCATTATCTCATAAGGGAAATATTGGACAATCAAATTAATGACTGCCCAGGCTTCAGGATGTCTTTTTACACTATATAAGGGTGGAAATTTACATTGGAAACGTTTAGTTTAGCTGTTAATGAAGTTTCGTTTTTTTAGTGCTGAAAATTCATTGTCTGCTGGCGCTGTACACTTTTTCTAAGTGTTGCAATATCTCATGAAGGAAATACTGGACAATCAAATTAATGACTTTCCAGGCTTCAGGATGCCTTTCTACACTATATAAAGGTGGAAATGTACATTGGAAACGTTTGGTTTAGCTGTTATAAAAGTTTGGTTTTTTAGTGCTGTAAATGCATTTTCAGCTCGCGCTGTACACATTTGCTATGAGAGGCATTATCTCAGAAGGGAAATATTGGACAATCAAATTAATGACTGCCCAGGGTTCAGGATGTCTTTTTACACTCTATAAAGGTGGAAATTTACATTGGAAACGTTTGGTTTAGCTGTTGTAAAAGTTTGGTTTTTTTAGTGCTGAAAATGCATTTTCAGCTCGCACTGTACACATTTGCTGTGTGAGGCATTATCTCATAAGGGAAATACTGGACAATCAAATTAATGACTGCCCAGGCTTCAGGATGTCTTTTTACACTATATAAAGGTGGAAATTTACATTGGAAACGTTTGGTTTAGCTGTTATAAAAGTTTGGTTTTTTAGTGCTGAAAATGCATTTTCAGCTCGCACTGTACACATTTGCTATGTGAGGCATTATCTCATAAGGGAAATACTGGACAATCAAATTAATGACTTCCCAGGCTTCAGGATGCCTTTTTACACTCTATAAATGTGGAAATTTACATTGGAAACGTTTGGTTTAGCTGTTAATGAAGTTTCGTTTTTTTAGTGCTGAAAATTCATTGTCTGCTGGCGCTGTACACTTTTTCTAAGTGTTGCAATATCTCATGAAGGAAATACTGGACAATCAAATTAATGACTTTCCAGGCTTCAGGATGCCTTTCTACACTATATAAAGTGGAAATGTACATTGGAAACGTTTGGTTTAGCTGTTATAAAAGTTTGGTTTTTTAGTGCTGTAAATGCATTTTCAGCTCGCGCTGTACACATTTGCTATGAGAGGCATTATCTCATAAGGGAAATATTAGACAATCAAATTAATGACTGCCCAGGCTTCAGGGTGTCTTTTTACACTATATAAGGGTGGAAATTTACATCGGAAACGTTTAGTTTAGCTGTTAATGAAGTTTCGTTTTTTTAGTGCTGAAAATTCATTGTCTGCTGGCGCTGTACACTTTTTCTAAGTGTTGCAATATCTCATGAAGGAAATACTGGACAATCAAATTAATGACTTTCCAGGCTTCAGGATGCCTTTCTACACTATATAAAGGTGGAAATGTACATTGGAAACGTTTGGTTTAGCTGTTATAAAAGTTTGTTTTTTTAGTGCTGTAAATGCATTTTCAGCTCGCGCTGTACACATTTGCTATGAGAGGCATTATCTCAAAAGGGAAATATTGGACAATCAAATTAATGACTGCCCAGGCTTCAGGATGTCTTTTTACACTATAAAAAGGTGGAAATTTACATTGGAAACGTTTGGTTTAGCTGTTATAAAAGTTTGGTTTTTTAGTGCTGAAAATGCATTTTCAGCTCGCACTGTACACATTTGCTATGTGAGGCATTATCTCATAAGGGAAATACTGGACAATCAAATTAATGACTTCCCAGGCTTCAGGATGCCTTTTTACACTCTATAAATGTGGAAATTTACATTGGAAACGTTTGGTTTAGCTGTTAATGAAGTTTCGTTTTTTTAGTGCTGAAAATTCATTGTCTGCTGGCGCTGTACACTTTTTCTAAGTGTTGCAATATCTCATGAAGGAAATACTGGACAATCAAATTAATGACTTTCCAGGCTTCAGGATGCCTTTCTACACTATATAAAGTGGAAATGTACATTGGAAACGTTTGGTTTAGCTGTTATAAAAGTTTGGTTTTTTAGTGCTGTAAATGCATTTTCAGCTCGCGCTGTACACATTTGCTATGAGAGGCATTATCTCATAAGGGAAATATTAGACAATCAAATTAATGACTGCCCAGGCTTCAGGGTGTCTTTTTACACTATATAAGGGTGGAAATTTACATCGGAAACGTTTAGTTTAGCTGTTAATGAAGTTTCGTTTTTTTAGTGCTGAAAATTCATTGTCTGCTGGCGCTGTACACTTTTTCTAAGTGTTGCAATATCTCATGAAGGAAATACTGGACAATCAAATTAATGACTTTCCAGGCTTCAGGATGCCTTTCTACACTATATAAAGGTGGAAATTTACATTGGAAACGTTTGGTTTAGCTGTTATAAAAGTTTGGTTTTTTAGTGCTGTAAATGCATTTTCAGCTCGCGCTGTACACATTTGCTATGAGAGGCATTATCTCATAAGGGAAATATTGGACAATCAAATTAATGACTGCCCAGGCTTCAGGATGTATTTTTACACTATATAAGGGTGGAAATTTACATTGGAAACGTTTAGTTTAGCTGTTAATGAAGTTTCGTTTTTTTAGTGCTGAAAATTCATTGTCTGCTGGCGCTGTACACTTTTTCTAAGTGTTGCAATATCTCATGAAGGAAATACTGGACAATCAAATTAATGACTTTCCAGGCTTCAGGATGCCTTTCTACACTATATAAAGGTGGAAATGTACATTGGAAACGTTTGGTTTAGCTGTTATAAAAGTTTGGTTTTTTAGTGCTGTAAATGCATTTTCAGCTCGCGCTGTACACATTTGCTATGAGAGGCATTATCTCAGAAGGGAAATATTGGACAATCAAATTAATGACTGCCCAGGCTTCAGGATGTCTTTTTACACTATATAAAGGTGGAAATTTACATTGGAAACGTTTGGTTTAGCTGTTATAAAAGTTTGGTTTTTTTAGTGCTGAAAATGCATTTTCAGCTCGCACTGTACACATTTGCTGTGTGAGGCATTATCTCATAAGGGAAATACTGGACAATCAAATTAATGACTGCCCAGGCTTCAGGATGTCTTTTTACACTATATAAAGGTGGAAATTTACATTGGAAACGTTTGGTTTAGCTGTTATAAAAGTTTGGTTTTTTAGTGCTGAAAATGCATTTTCAGCTCGCACTGTACACATTTGCTATGTGAGGCATTATCTCATAAGGGAAATACTGGACAATCAAATTAATGACTTCCCAGGCTTCAGGATGCCTTTTTACACTCTATAAATGTGGAAATTTACATTGGAAACGTTTGGTTTAGCTGTTAATGAAGTTTCGTTTTTTTAGTGCTGAAAATTCATTGTCTGCTGGCGCTGTACACTTTTTCTAAGTGTTGCAATATCTCATGAAGGAAATACTGGACAATCAAATTAATGACTTTCCAGGCTTCAGGATGCCTTTCTACACTATATAAAGGTGGAAATTTACATTGGAAACGTTTGGTTTAGCTGTTATAAAAGTTTGGTTTTTTAGTGCTGTAAATGCATTTTCAGCTCGCGCTGTACACATTTGCTATGAGAAGCATTATCTCATAAGGGAAATATTGGACAATCAAATTAATGACTGCCCAGGCTTCAGGATGTCTTTTTACACTATATAAGGGTGGAAATTTACATTGGAAACGTTTAGTTTAGCTGTTAATGAAGTTTCGTTTTTTTAGTGCTGAAAATTCATTGTCTGCTGGCGCTGTACACTTTTTCTAAGTGTTGCAATATCTCATGAAGGAAATACTGGACAATCAAATTAATGACTTTCCAGGCTTCAGGATGCCTTTCTACACTATATAAAGGTGGAAATTTACATTGGAAACGTTTAGTTTAGCTGTTAATGAAGTTTCGTTTTTTTAGTGCTGAAAATTCATTGTCTGCTGGCGCTGTACATTTTTTCTATGTGTTGCAATATCTCATGAAGGAAATACTGGACAATCAAATTAATTACTTTCCAGGCTTCAGGATGCCTTTCTACACTATATAAAGGTGGAAATGTACATTGGAAACGTTTGGTTTAGCTGTTATAAAAGTTTGGTTTTTTAGTGCTGTAAATGCATTTTCAGCTCGCGCTGTACACATTTGCTATGAGAGGCATTATCTCAGAAGGGAAATATTGGACAATCAAATTAATGACTGCCCAGGCTTCAGGATGTCTTTTTACACTATATAAAGGTGGAGATTTACATTGGAAACGTTTGGTTTAGCTGTTATAAAAGTTTGGTTTTTTTAGTGCTGAAAATGCATTTTCAGCTCGCACTGTACACATTTGCTGTGTGAGGCATTATCTCATAAGGGAAATACTGGACAATCAAATTAATGACTGCCCAGGCTTCAGGATGTCTTTTTACACTATATAAAGGTGGAAATTTACATTGGAAACGTTTGGTTTAGCTGTTATAAAAGTTTGGTTTTTTTAGTGCTGAAAATGCATTTTCAGCTCGCACTGTCCACATTTGCTATGTGAGGCATTATCTCATAAGGGAAATACTGGACAATCAAATTAATGACTGCCCAGGCTTCAGGATGTCTTTTTACACTATATAAAGGTGGAAATTTACATTGGAAACGTTTGGTTTAGCTGTTATAAAAGTTTGTTTTTTTAGTGCTGTAAATGCATTTTCAGCTCGCGCTGTACACATTTGCTATGAGAGGCATTATCTCATAAGGGAAATATTGGACAATCAAATTAATGACTGCCCAGGCTTCAGGATGTCTTTTTACACTATATAAAGGTGGAAATATACATTGGAAACGTTTAGTTTAGCTGTTAATGAAGTTTCGTTTTTTTAGTGCTGAAAATTCATTGTCTGCTGGCGCTGTACACTTTTTCTAAGTGTTGCAATATCTCATGAAGGAAATACTGGACAATCAAATTAATGACTTTCCAGGCTTCAGGATGCCTTTCTACACTATATAAAGGTGGAAATTTACATTGGAAACGTTTGGTTTAGCTGTTATAAAAGTTTGGTTTTTTAGTGCTGTAAATGCATTTTCAGCTCGCGCTGTACACATTTGCTATGAGAGGCATTATCTCATAAGGGAAATATTGGACAATCAAATTAATGACTGCCCAGGCTTCAGGATGTCTTTTTACACTATATAAAGGTGGAAATTTACATTGGAAACGTTTAGTTTAGCTGTTAATGAAGTTTCGTTTTTTTTAGTGCTGAAAATTCATTGTCTGCTGGCGCTGTACACTTTTTCTAAGTGTTGCAATATCTCATGAAGGAAATACTGGACAATCAAATTAATGACTTTCCAGGCTTCAGGATGCCTTTCTACACTATATAAAGGTGGAAATTTACATTGGAAACGTTTGGTTTAGCTGTTATAAAAGTTTGGTTTTTTAGTGCTGTAAATGCATTTTCAGCTCGCGCTGTACACATTTGCTATGAGAGGCATTATCTCATAAGGGAAATATTGGACAATCAAATTAATGACTGCCCAGGCTTCAGGATGTCTTTTTACACTATATAAAGGTGGAAATTTACATTGGAAACGTTTGGTTTAGCTATTATAAAAGTTTGGTTTTTTAGTGCTGTAAATGCATTTTCAGCTCGCGCTGTACACATTTGCTACGAGAGGCATTATCTCATAAGGGAAATATTGGACAATCAAATTAATGGCTGCCCAGGCTTCAGGGTGTCTTTTTACTCTATATAAAGTTGGAAATTTACATTGGAAACGTTTAGTTTAGCTGTTAATGAAGTTTCGTTTTTTTAGTGCTGAAAATTCATTGTCTGCTGGCGCTGTACACTTTTTCTAAGTGTTGCAATATCTCATGAAGGAAATACTGGACAATCAAATCAATGACTTTCCAGGCTTCAGGATGCCTTTCTACACTATATAAAGGTGGAAATGTACATTGGAAACGTTTGGTTTAGCTGTTATAAAAGTTTGTTTTTTTAGTGCTGAAAATGCATTTTCAGCTCGCGCTGTACACATTTGCTATGAGAGGCATTGTCTCATAAGGGAAATATTGGACAATCAAATTAATGACTGCCTAGGCTTCGGGATGTCTTTTTACACTATATAAAGGTGGAAATTTACATTGGAAACGTTTGGTTTAGCTGTTATAAAAGTTTGGTTTTTTTAGTGCTGAAAATGCATTTTCAGCTCGCACTGTACACATTTGCTATGTGAGGCATTATCTCATAAGGGAAATACTGGACAATCAAATTAATGACTGCCCAGGCTTCAGGATGTCTTTTTACACTATATAAAGGTGGAAATTTAAATTGGAAACGTTTGGTTTAGCTGTTATAAAAGTTTGTTTTTTTAGTGCTGAAAATGCATTTTCAGCTCGCACTGTACACATTTGCTATGTGAGGCATTATCTCATAAGGGAAATACTGGACAATCAAATTAATGACTTCCCAGGCTTCAGGATGCCTTTTTACACTCTATAAATGTGGAAATTTACATTGGAAACGTTTGGTTTAGCTGTTAATGAAGTTTCGTTTTTTTAGTGCTGAAAATTCATTGTCTGCTGGCGCTGTACACTTTTTCTAAGTGTTGCAATATCTCATGAAGGAAATACTGGACAATCAAATTAATGACTTTCCAGGCTTCAGGATGCCTTTCTACACTATATAAAGGTGGAAATTTACATTGGAAACGTTTGGTTTAGCTGTTATAAAAGTTTGTTTTTTTAGTGCTGTAAATGCATTTTCAGCTCGCGCTGTACACATTTGCTATGAGAGGCATTATCTCATAAGGGAAATATTGGACAATCAAATTAATGACTGCCCAGGCTTCAGGATGTATTTTTACACTATATAAGGGTGGAAATTTACATTGGAAACGTTTAGTTTAGCTGTTAATGAAGTTTCGTTTTTTTAGTGCTGAAAATTCATTGTCTGCTGGCGCTGTACACTTTTTCTAAGTGTTGCAATATCTCATGAAGGAAATACTGGACAATCAAATTAATGACTTTCCAGGCTTCAGGATGCCTTTCTACACTATATAAAGGTGGAAATGTACATTGGAAACGTTTGGTTTAGCTGTTATAAAAGTTTGGTTTTTTAGTGCTGTAAATGCATTTTCAGCTCGCGCTGTACACATTTGCTATGAGAGGCATTATCTCAGAAGGGAAATATTGGACAATCAAATTAATGACTGCCCAGGCTTCAGGATGTCTTTTTACACTATATAAAGGTGGAAATTTACATTGGAAACGTTTGGTTTAGCTGTTATAAAAGTTTGGTTTTTTTAGTGCTGAAAATGCATTTTCAGCTCGCACTGTACACATTTGCTGTGTGAGGCATTATCTCATAAGGGAAATACTGGACAATCAAATTAATGACTGCCCAGGCTTCAGGATGTCTTTTTACACTATATAAAGGTGGAAATTTACATTGGAAACGTTTGGTTTAGCTGTTATAAAAGTTTGGTTTTTTAGTGCTGAAAATGCATTTTCAGCTCGCACTGTACACATTTGCTATGTGAGGCATTATCTCATAAGGGAAATACTGGACAATCAAATTAATGACTTCCCAGGCTTCAGGATGCCTTTTTACACTCTATAAATGTGGAAATTTACATTGGAAACGTTTGGTTTAGCTGTTAATGAAGTTTCGTTTTTTTTGTGCTGAAAATTCATTGTCTGCTGGCGCTGTACACTTTTTCTAAGTGTTGCAATATCTCATGAAGGAAATACTGGACAATCAAATTAATGACTTTCCAGGCTTCAGGATGCCTTTCTACACTATATAAAGGTGGAAATTTACATTGGAAACGTTTGGTTTAGCTGTTATAAAAGTTTGGTTTTTTAGTGCTGTAAATGCATTTTCAGCTCGCGCTGTACACATTTGCTATGAGAAGCATTATCTCATAAGGGAAATATTGGACAATCAAATTAATGACTGCCCAGGCTTCAGGATGTCTTTTTACACTATATAAGGGTGGAAATTTACATTGGAAACGTTTAGTTTAGCTGTTAATGAAGTTTCGTTTTTTTAGTGCTGAAAATTCATTGTCTGCTGGCGCTGTACACTTTTTCTAAGTGTTGCAATATCTCATGAAGGAAATACTGGACAATCAAATTAATGACTTTCCAGGCTTCAGGATGCCTTTCTACACTATATAAAGGTGGAAATTTACATTGGAAACGTTTAGTTTAGCTGTTAATGAAGTTTCGTTTTTTTAGTGCTGAAAATTCATTGTCTGCTGGCGCTGTACATTTTTTCTATGTGTTGCAATATCTCATGAAGGAAATACTGGACAATCAAATTAATTACTTTCCAGGCTTCAGGATGCCTTTCTACACTATATAAAGGTGGAAATGTACATTGGAAACGTTTGGTTTAGCTGTTATAAAAGTTTGGTTTTTTAGTGCTGTAAATGCATTTTCAGCTCGCGCTGTACACATTTGCTATGAGAGGCATTATCTCAGAAGGGAAATATTGGACAATCAAATTAATGACTGCCCAGGCTTCAGGATGTCTTTTTACACTATATAAAGGTGGAGATT
Source organism: Idiotropiscis lumnitzeri (assembly GCF_059441095.1). Taxonomy (NCBI): domain Eukaryota; kingdom Metazoa; phylum Chordata; class Actinopteri; order Syngnathiformes; family Syngnathidae; genus Idiotropiscis; species Idiotropiscis lumnitzeri. The sequence continues at coordinate 732,518 of NW_028283630.1, forward strand.
TACATTGGAAACGTTTGGTTTAGCTGTTATAAAAGTTTGGTTTTTTTAGTGCTGAAAATGCATTTTCAGCTCGCACTGTACACATTTGCTGTGTGAGGCATTATCTCATAAGGGAAATACTGGACAATCAAATTAATGACTGCCCAGGCTTCAGGATGTCTTTTTACACTATATAAAGGTGGAAATTTACATTGGAAACGTTTGGTTTAGCTGTTATAAAAGTTTGGTTTTTTTAGTGCTGAAAATGCATTTTCAGCTCGCACTGTCCACATTTGCTATGTGAGGCATTATCTCATAAGGGAAATACTGGACAATCAAATTAATGACTGCCCAGGCTTCAGGATGTCTTTTTACACTATATAAAGGTGGAAATTTACATTGGAAACGTTTGGTTTAGCTGTTATAAAAGTTTGTTTTTTTAGTGCTGTAAATGCATTTTCAGCTCGCGCTGTACACATTTGCTATGAGAGGCATTATCTCATAAGGGAAATATTGGACAATCAAATTAATGACTGCCCAGGCTTCAGGATGTCTTTTTACACTATATAAAGGTGGAAATATACATTGGAAACGTTTAGTTTAGCTGTTAATGAAGTTTCGTTTTTTTAGTGCTGAAAATTCATTGTCTGCTGGCGCTGTACACTTTTTCTAAGTGTTGCAATATCTCATGAAGGAAATACTGGACAATCAAATTAATGACTTTCCAGGCTTCAGGATGCCTTTCTACACTATATAAAGGTGGAAATGTACATTGGAAACGTTTGGTTTAGCTGTTATAAAAGTTTGGTTTTTTAGTGCTGTAAATGCATTTTCAGCTCGCGCTGTACACATTTGCTATGAGAGGCATTATCTCATAAGGGAAATATTAGACAATCAAATTAATGACTGCCCAGGCTTCAGGATGTCTTTTTACACTATATAAGGGTGGAAATTTACATCGGAAACATTTAGTTTAGCTGTTAATGAAGTTTCGTTTTTTTAGTGCTGAAAATTCATTGTCTGCTGGCGCTGTACACTTTTTCTAAGTGTTGCAATATGGAAATACTGGACAATCAAATTAATGACTTTCCAGGCTTCAGGATGTCTTTTTACACTATATAAAGGTGGAAATTTACATTGGAAACGTTTGGTTTAGCTGTTATAAAAGTTTGTTTTTTTAGTGCTGAAAATGCATTTTCAGCTCGCACTGTACACATTTGCTATGTGAGGCATTATCTCATAAGGGAAATACTGGACAATCAAATTAATGACTTCCCAGGCTTCAGGATGCCTTTTTACACTCTATAAATGTGGAAATTTACATTGGAAACGTTTGGTTTAGCTGTTAATGAAGTTTCGTTTTTTTAGTGCTGAAAATTCATTGTCTGCTGGCGCTGTACACTTTTTCTAAGTGTTGCAATATCTCATGAAGGAAATACTGGACAATCAAATTAATGACTTTCCAGGCTTCAGGATGCCTTTCTACACTATATAAAGGTGGAAATTTACATTGGAAACGTTTGGTTTAGCTGTTATAAAAGTTTGGTTTTTTAGTGCTGTAAATGCATTTTCAGCTCGCGCTGTACACATTTGCTATGAGAGGCATTATCTCATAAGGGAAATATTGGACAATCAAATTAATGACTGCCCAGGCTTCAGGATGTCTTTTTACACTATATAAAGGTGGAAATTTACATTGGAAACGTTTAGTTTAGCTGTTAATGAAGTTTCGTTTTTTTTAGTGCTGAAAATTCATTGTCTGCTGGCGCTGTACACTTTTTCTAAGTGTTGCAATATCTCATGAAGGAAATACTGGACAATCAAATTAATGACTTTCCAGGCTTCAGGATGCCTTTCTACACTATATAAAGGTGGAAATTTACTTTGGAAACGTTTGGTTTAGCTGTTATAAAAGTTTGGTTTTTTAGTGCTGTAAATGCATTTTCAGCTCGCGCTGTACACATTTGCTATGAGAGGCATTATCTCATAAGGGAAATATTGGACAATCAAATTAATGACTGCCCAGGCTTCAGGATGTCTTTTTACACTATATAAAGGTGGAAATTTACATTGGAAACGTTTGGTTTAGCTGTTATAAAAGTTTGGTTTTTTAGTGCTGTAAATGCATTTTCAGCTCGCGCTGTACACATTTGCTATGAGAGGCATTATCTCATAAGGGAAATATTGGACAATCAAATTAATGGCTGCCCAGGCTTCAGGATGTCTTTTTACTCTATATAAAGTTGGAAATTTACATTGGAAACGTTTAGTTTAGCTGTTAATGAAGTTTCGTTTTTTTAGTGCTGAAAATTCATTGTCTGCTGGCGCTGTACACTTTTTCTAAGTGTTGCAATATCTCATGAAGGAAATACTGGACAATCAAATCAATGACTTTCCAGGCTTCAGGATGCCTTTCTACACTATATAAAGGTGGAAATGTACATTGGAAACGTTTGGTTTAGCTGTTATAAAAGTTTGTTTTTTTAGTGCTGAAAATGCATTTTCAGCTCGCGCTGTACACATTTGCTATGAGAGGCATTGTCTCATAAGGGAAATATTGGACAATCAAATTAATGACTGCCTAGGCTTCAGGATGTCTTTTTACACTATATAAAGGTGGAAATTTACATTGGAAACGTTTGGTTTAGCTGTTATAAAAGTTTGGTTTTTTTAGTGCTGAAAATGCATTTTCAGCTCGCACTGTACACATTTGCTATGTGAGGCATTATCTCATAAGGGAAATACTGGACAATCAAATTAATGACTGCCCAGGCTTCAGGATGTCTTTTTACACTATATAAAGGTGGAAATTTACATTGGAAACGTTTGGTTTAGCTGTTATAAAAGTTTGTTTTTTTAGTGCTGAAAATGCATTTTCAGCTCGCACTGTACACATTTGCTATGTGAGGCATTATCTCATAAGGGAAATACTGGACAATCAAATTAATGACTTCCCAGGCTTCAGGATGCCTTTTTACACTCTATAAATGTGGAAATTTACATTGGAAACGTTTGGTTTAGCTGTTAATGAAGTTTCGTTTTTTTAGTGCTGAAAATTCATTGTCTGCTGGCGCTGTACACTTTTTCTAAGTGTTGCAATATCTCATGAAGGAAATACTGGACAATCAAATTAATGACTTTCCAGGCTTCAGGATGCCTTTCTACACTATATAAAGGTGGAAATTTACATTGGAAACGTTTGGTTTAGCTGTTATAAAAGTTTGGTTTTTTAGTGCTGTAAATGCATTTTCAGCTCGCGCTGTACACATTTGCTATGAGAGGCATTATCTCATAAGGGAAATATTGGACAATCAAATTAATGACTGCCCAGGCTTCAGGATGTCTTTTTACACTATATAAAGGTGGAAATTTACATTGGAAACGTTTGGTTTAGCTGTTATAAAAGTTTGGTTTTTTTAGTGCTGAAAATGCATTTTCAGCTCGCACTGTACACATTTGCTATGTGAGGCATTATCTCATAAGGGAAATACTGGACAATCAAATTAATGACTGCCCAGGCTTCAGGATGTCTTTTTACACTATCTAAAGGTGGAAATTTACATCGGAAACGTTTGGTTTAGCTGTTATAAAAGTTTGGTTTTTTAGTGCTGAAAATGCATTTTCAGCTCGCACTGTACACATTTGCTATGTGAGGCATTATCTCATAAGGGAAATACTGGACAATCAAATTAATGACTTCCCAGGCTTCAGGATGCCTTTTTACACTCTATAAATGTGGAAATTTATATTGGAAACGTTTGGTTTAGCTGTTAATGAAGTTTCGTTTTTTTAGTGCTGAAAATTCATTGTCTGCTGGCGCTGTACACTTTTTCTAAGTGTTGCAATATCTCATGAAGGAAATACTGGACAATCAAATTAATGACTTTCCAGGCTTCAGGATGCCTTTCTACACTATATAAAGGTGGAAATTTACATTTGAAACGTTTGGTTTAGCTGTTATAAAAGTTTGGTTTTTTAGTGCTGTAAATGCATTTTCAGCTCGCGCTGTACACATTTGCTATGAGAGGCATTATCTCATAAGGGAAATATTGGACAATCAAATTAATGACTGCCCAGGCTTCAGGATGTCTTTTTACACTATATAAATGTGGAAATATACATTGGAAACGTTTAGTTTAGCTGTTAATGAAGTTTCGTTTTTTTAGTGCTGAAAATTCATTGTCTGCTGGCGCTGTACACTTTTTCTAAGTGTTGCAATATCTCATGAAGGAAATACTGGACAATCAAATTAATGACTTTCCAGGCTTCAGGATGCCTTTCTACACTATATAAAGGTGGAAATTTACATTGGAAACGTTTGGTTTAGCTGTTATAAAAGTTTGTTTTTTTAGTGCTGTAAATGCATTTTCAGCTCGCGCTGTACACATTTGCTATGAGAGGCATTATCTCATAAGGGAAATATTGGACAATCAAATTAATGACTGCCCAGGCTTCAGGATGTCTTTTTACACTATATAAAGGTGGAAATTTACATTGGAAACGTTTGGTTTAGCTGTTATAAAAGTTTGTTTTTTTAGTGCTGTAAATGCATTTTCAGCTCGCGCTGTACACATTTGCTATGTGAGGCATTATCTCATAAGGGAAATACTGGACAATCAAATTAATGACTTTTCAGGCTTCAGGATGCCTTTCTACACTATATAAAGGTGGAAATGTACATTGGAAACGTTTGGTTTAGCTGTTAATGAAGTTTCGTTTTTTTAGTGCTGAAAATTCATTGTCTGCTGGCGCTGTACACCTTTTCTAAGTGTTGCAATATCTCATGAAGGAAATACTGGACAATCAAATTAATGACTTTCCAGGCTTCAGGATGCCTTTCTACACTATATAAAGGTGGAAATTTACATTGGAAACGTTTGGTTTAGCTGTTATAAAAGTTTGTTTTTTTTGTGCTGTAAATGCATTTTCAGCTCGCGCTGTACACATTTGCTATGAGAGGCATTATCTCATAAGGGAAATATTGGACAATCAAATTAATGACTGCCCAGGCTTCAGGATGTCTTTTTACACTATATAAAGGTGGAAATTTACATTGGAAACGTTTGGTTTAGGTGTTATAAAAGTTTGGTTTTTTAGTGCTGAAAATGCATTTTCAGCTCGCACTGTACACATTTGCTATGTGAGGCATTATCTCATAAGGGAAATACTGGACAATCAAATTAATGACTTCCCAGGCTTCAGGATGCCTTTTTACACTCTATAAATGTGGAAATTTACATTGGAAACGTTTGGTTTAGCTGTTAATGAAGTTTCGTTTTTTTATTGCTGAAAATTCATTGTCTGCTGGCGCTGTACACTTTTTCTAAGTTTTGCAATATCTCATGTAGGAAATACTGGACAATCAAATTAATGACTTTCCAGGCTTCAGGATGCCTTTCTACACTTTATAAAGGTGGAAATTTACATTGGAAACGTTTGGTTTAGCTGTTATAAAAGTTTGGTTTTTTAGTGCTGTAAATGCATTTTCAGCTCGCGCTGTACACATTTGCTATGAGAGGCTTTATCTCAGAAGGGAAATATTGGACAATCAAATTAATGACTGCCCAGGCTTCAGGATGCCTTTTTACACTATATAAAGGTGGAAATTTACATTGGAAACGTTTGGTTTAGCTGTTATAAAAGTTTGTTTTTTTAGTGCTGAAAATGCATTTTCAGCTCGCACTGTACACATTTGCTATGTGAGGCATTATCTCATAAGGGAAATACTGGACAATCAAATTAATGACTTCCCAGGCTTCAGGATGCCTTTTTACACTCTATAAATGTGGAAATTTACATTGGAAACGTTTGGTTTAGCTGTTAATGAAGTTTCGTTTTTTTAGTGCTGAAAATTCATTGTCTGCTGGCGCTGTACACTTTTTCTAAGTGTTGCAATATCTCATGAAGGAAATACTGGACAATCAAATTAATGACTTTCCAGGCTTCAGGATGCCTTTCTACACTTTATAAAGGTGGAAATTTACATTGGAAACGTTTGGTTTAGCTGTTATAAAAGTTTGTTTTTTTAGTGCTGTAAATGCATTTTCAGCTCGCGCTGTACACATTTGCTATGTGAGGCATTATCTCATAAGGGAAATACTGGACAATCAAATTAATGACTGCCCAGGCTTCAGGATGTCTTTTTACACTATATAAAGGTGGAAATTTACATTGGAAACGTTTGGTTTAGCTGTTATAAAAGTTTGTTTTTTTAGTGCTGAAAATGCATTTTCAGCTCGCACTGTACACATTTGCTATGTGAGGCATTATCTCATAAGGGAAATACTGGACAATCAAATTAATGACTTCCCAGGCTTCAGGATGCCTTTTTACACTCTATAAATGTGGAAATTTACATTGGAAACGTTTGGTTTAGCTGTTAATGAAGTTTCGTTTTTTTAGTGCTGAAAATTCATTGTCTGCTGGCGCTGTACACTTTTTCTAAGTGTTGCAATATCTCATGAAGGAAATACTGGACAATCAAATTAATGACTTTCCAGGCTTCATGATGCCTTTCTACACTATATAAAGGTGGAAATTTACACTGGAAACGTTTGGTTTAGCTGTTATAAAAGTTTGGTTTTTTAGTGCTGTAAATGCATTTTCAGCTCGCGCTGTACACATTTGCTATGAGAGGCATTATCTCATAAGGGAAATATTGGACAATCAAATTAATGACTGCCCAGGCTTCAGGATGTCTTTTTACACTATATAAAGGTGGAAATTTACATTGGAAACGTTTGGTTTAGCTGTTATAAAAGTTTGGTTTTTTAGTGCTGAAAATGCATTTTCAGCTCGCACTGTACACATTTGCTATGTGAGGCATTATCTCATAAGGGAAATACTGGACAATCAAATTAATGACTTCCCAGGCTTCAGGATGCCTTTTTACACTCTATAAATGTGGAAATTTACATTGGAAACGTTTGGTTTAGCTGTTAATGAAGTTTCGTTTTTTTAGTGCTGAAAATTCATTGTCTGCTGGCGCTGTACACTTTTTCTAAGTGTTGCAATTTCTCATGAAGGAAATACTGGACAATCAATTTAATGACTTTCCAGGCTTCAGGATGCCTTTCTACACTATATAAAGGTGGAAATTTACATTGGAAACGTTTGGTTTAGCTGTTATAAAAGTTTGGTTTTTTAGTGCTGTATATGCATTTTCAGCTCGCGCTGTACACATTTGCTATGAGAGGCATTATCTCATAAGGGAAATATTGGACAATCAAATTAATGACTGCCCAGGCTTCAGGATGTCTTTTTACACTATATAAAGGTGGAAATTTACATTGGAAACGTTTAGTTTAGCTGTTAATGAAGTTTCGTTTTTTTTAGTGCTGAAAATTCATTGTCTGCTGGCGCTGTACACTTTTTCTAAGTGTTGCAATATCTCATGAAGGAAATACTGGACAATCAAATTAATGACTTTCCAGGCTTCAGGATGCCTTTCTACACTATATAAAGGTGGAAATTTACTTTGGAAACGTTTGGTTTAGCTGTTATAAAAGTTTGGTTTTTTAGTGCTGTAAATGCATTTTCAGCTCGCGCTGTACACATTTGCTATGAGAGGCATTATCTCATAAGGGAAATATTGGACAATCAAATTAATGACTGCCCAGGCTTCAGGATGTCTTTTTACACTATATAAAGGTGGAAATTTACATTGGAAACGTTTGGTTTAGCTGTTATAAAAGTTTGGTTTTTTAGTGCTGTAAATGCATTTTCAGCTCGCGCTGTACACATTTGCTATGAGAGGCATTATCTCATAAGGGAAATATTGGACAATCAAATTAATGGCTGCCCAGGCTTCAGGATGTCTTTTTACTCTATATAAAGTTGGAAATTTACATTGGAAACGTTTAGTTTAGCTGTTAATGAAGTTTCGTTTTTTTAGTGCTGAAAATTCATTGTCTGCTGGCGCTGTACACTTTTTCTAAGTGTTGCAATATCTCATGAAGGAAATACTGGACAATCAAATCAATGACTTTCCAGGCTTCAGGATGCCTTTCTACACTATATAAAGGTGGAAATGTACATTGGAAACGTTTGGTTTAGCTGTTATAAAAGTTTGTTTTTTTAGTGCTGAAAATGCATTTTCAGCTCGCGCTGTACACATTTGCTATGAGAGGCATTGTCTCATAAGGGAAATATTGGACAATCAAATTAATGACTGCCTAGGCTTCAGGATGTCTTTTTACACTATATAAAGGTGGAAATTTACATTGGAAACGTTTGGTTTAGCTGTTATAAAAGTTTGGTTTTTTTAGTGCTGAAAATGCATTTTCAGCTCGCACTGTACACATTTGCTATGTGAGGCATTATCTCATAAGGGAAATACTGGACAATCAAATTAATGACTGCCCAGGCTTCAGGATGTCTTTTTACACTATATAAAGGTGGAAATTTACATTGGAAACGTTTGGTTTAGCTGTTATAAAAGTTTGTTTTTTTAGTGCTGAAAATGCATTTTCAGCTCGCACTGTACACATTTGCTATGTGAGGCATTATCTCATAAGGGAAATACTGGACAATCAAATTAATGACTTCCCAGGCTTCAGGATGCCTTTTTACACTCTATAAATGTGGAAATTTACATTGGAAACGTTTGGTTTAGCTGTTAATGAAGTTTCGTTTTTTTAGTGCTGAAAATTCATTGTCTGCTGGCGCTGTACACTTTTTCTAAGTGTTGCAATATCTCATGAAGGAAATACTGGACAATCAAATTAATGACTTTCCAGGCTTCAGGATGCCTTTCTACACTATATAAAGGTGGAAATTTACATTGGAAACGTTTGGTTTAGCTGTTATAAAAGTTTGGTTTTTTAGTGCTGTAAATGCATTTTCAGCTCGCGCTGTACACATTTGCTATGAGAGGCATTATCTCATAAGGGAAATATTGGACAATCAAATTAATGACTGCCCAGGCTTCAGGATGTCTTTTTACACTATATAAAGGTGGAAATTTACATTGGAAACGTTTGGTTTAGCTGTTATAAAAGTTTGGTTTTTTTAGTGCTGAAAATGCATTTTCAGCTCGCACTGTACACATTTGCTATGTGAGGCATTATCTCATAAGGGAAATACTGTCAGGAGTCGCCTTGCGGCGATGAGGAGGTGGACCCAAGAAGCGAGGAAGCAGGGGTAGGTGAAGCTTTAAGGAGATTTATTGTGGAGCTTGGTGGGGACGAACAACGGGGCGTGGGCAAAGAAACAACACAGGCAACTGAACGAGACTAACTGGACGATGACAAGGACCAAACACGAGACGGGAACGAGCCAGGCGGACAGGGAACGAAGACAAGTGCAACAACGGGAGCAAGTCGTGAGAGTCCGAGGTGACGTGGCAACAGGAGGCAAACAGGGTAATGACCCGACACTGCGTTGTCGGTCTGGAAGGTTTAAATAGTCCGGGTACTTAGGGGAGCAGATGGGAAGCAGGTGCGTGATGATGACTAGGAACAGGTGCGTGATGATGACTAGGAACAGGTGCGTAGCTGGTGAGAACGAAAACAATAACAAAGGCACATGGCAGGGAGGTGATGAAAACAATAACAAAAGGCACATGGCAGGAAGGAGGGAAGAAAATAACAAAAACACTGACGTGGCAGACACGGGTCATGACAGTACCCCCCCCTCAAGGGACGGCTTCCAGACGTCCCAAACGAAAACAGTCAAAAATGAAACCAAGTCCAAGAACGAGGGTGGGCGGAAGGGGGCCGGGAGGTGGGACCAAGGCCCGCGAACTAGGCCGGTCTAGCGGATGTCCAGGGGGCCAGACCAGCGAGCCCCGACGGGGCCATTCGGGCGGACGTCCGGGAGGCGGGACCAAGGCCCGCGAACTAGGCTGGTCTGGCGGATGTCCAGGGGGCCAGACCAGCGAGTCCCGACGGGGCCATTCGGGCGGACGTCCGGGAGGCGGGACCAAGGCCCGCGAACTAGGCCAGTCTGGCGGATGTCCAGGGGGCCAGACCAGCGAGTCCCGACGGGGCCATTCAGGCGGGCGTCCGGGAGGCCCGATCAACAAGTCCACCCGTGAACACTCAGGCGGACGTCCGGGCGCACCCGAGACCGGAACGTGGAGCGGCGGCTGGTCGTCCAGCCCCGCCGAGTCAGGAACGTGGAGCGGCGGCTGGTCGTCGAACCCCGCCGAGACAGGAACGTGGAGCGGCGGCAGGTCGTCGAGCCCCGCCGAAGCAGGAACGTGGAGCTGTGGCTGGTCGTCGAACGCCGGCGGGACGGGAACTTGGAGCGGCGGATGATCGTCGAGTGCCCGCGGGACAGGAACGTGGAGCGGCGGCTGGTCCTCGAACCCCGCCGAGACAGGAACGTGGAGCGGCGGCTGGTCCTCGAACCCCGCCGAGACAGGAACGTGGAGCGGCGGCTGGTCCTCGAACCCCGCCGAGACCGGAACGTGGCACGGCGGCTGGTCCTCCAACCCCGCTGAGACAGGAACGTGGAGTGGCGGCAGGTCATTGAACCCCGCCGGGACAGGAACGTGGAGCGGCGGCTGGTCCTCGAACCCCGCCGAGACAGGAACGTGGAGCGGCGGCTGGTCCTCAAACCCCGCCGAGACCGGAACGTGGCACGGCGGCTGGTCCTCCAACCCCGCTGAGACAGGAGCGTGGAGCGGCGAAGGGTCATCGCACCCCGCCGGGACAGGAACGTGGAGCGGCGGCAGGTCATCGCACCCCGCCGGGACAGGAACGTGGAGTGGCGGCTGGTCCTCGAACCCCGCCGAGACAGGAACGTGGAGCGGCGGCTGGTCCTCGAACCGCGCCGAGACCGGAACGTGGAGCGGCGGCTGGTCCTCGAACCCCGCCGAGACCGGAACGTGGCACGGCGGCTGGTCCTCCAACCCCGCTGAGACAGGAACGTGGAGCGGCGGCGCTTCGTCGGGAGCCGCTGTGACAGAGACGAGAAGCGACGGCGGGTCGTCGTCCACCGCCCAGGCAGGAAACTGGAGCGCCGGCGAATCGTCGAGTTCCGCCGAAAAAGGAGCTTGGGGCGACGGCGGATCGTCGAGCACCGCCGAGGCAGTGACGGGAAGCAATGGCGTGTCCTCGGGCGCCGCCGGGACAGGGAATTGGGTTGGCGGCGGGCCGTCTGGCACCGCCGAAGCAGGGATTTGGAGCTGCGGCGGGCCGGGCGCAGCGGGGACCGGGACTGGTAGCGGACGCAGGGCGTGCCCCGCTGCAACAGGGACTTGTGACGGACGCAGGGCGTGCTCCGCCAGAACTGGGACTTGTGGCGGACGCGGGGCCTGCTCCGCCGGAACAGGGACTGGGGGCGGACGCAGAACGTGCTCCGCCGGGATAGAGACTTGTGGCGGACGCATGGCGTGCTCCGCCGGAACAGGGACTGGTGGCGGACGCAGGACGTGCTCCGCCAGAACAGGGACTGGTGGCGGACGCAGGACGTGCTCCGCCAGAACAGGGACTGGTGGCGGAGGCATGGCGTGCTCCGCCGGAACAGGGACTTGGAGCGGACGCATGGAGTGCTCCGCCGGAACAGGGACTTGTGGCGGAGGCATGGCGTGCTCCGCCGGAACAGGGACTTGGGGCGGACGCATGGAGTGCTCCGCCGGAACAGGGACTGGTGGCGGACGCAGTGCGTGCTCCGCCAGAACAGGGACTGGTGGCGGACGCAGGGCGTGCTCCGCCGGAACAGGGACTGGTGGCGGACGCAGGGCGTGCTCCGCCGGAACAGGGACTTGTGGCGGACGCAGGGCGTGCTCCGCCGGAACAGGGACTTGTGGCGGACGCAGGGCGTGCTCCGCCGGAACAGGGACTTGTGGCGGACGCAGGGCGTGCTCCGCCGGAACAGGGACTTGTGGCGGACGCAGGGCGTGCTCCGCCGGAACAGGGACTTGTGGCGGACGCAGGGCGTGCTCCGCCGGAACAGGGACTTGTGGCGGACGCAGGGCGTGCTCCGCCGGAACAGGGACTTGTGGCGGACGCAGGGCGTGCTCCGCCGGAACAGGGACTTGTGGCGGACGCAGGTCGTGCTCCGCCGGAACAGGGACTTGTGGCGGACGCAGGACGTGCTCCGCCAGAACAGGGATTTGTGGCGGACGCAGGACGTGCTCCGCCGGAACAGGGACTGGTGGCGGACGCAGGGCGTGCTCCGCCGGAACAGGGACTTGTGGCGGACGCAGGACGTGCTCCGCCGGAACAGGGACTGGTGGCGGAAGCAGGACGTGCTCCGCCGGAACAGGGACTTGAAGCGCTGGCGAGGCGCCGGAATGGGGGTCAGCAGCTCTCGGGAGGCCAGAACGGGCCCCAGCAGCTCGGGGGGAACCGGGACGGGGCTTATCAGCTGGCGAGGAGCCGGAACGGGACTCATCCGCTGGCGGGGAGCCGGGACGGGACTCAACAGCTGGGGAGGAGCCGGAACAGGGCTCAGCAGCTGGCGGGGAGCCGGGACGGGGCTCAGCAGCTGGCGGGGAGCTGGAACGGGGCTCAGCAGCTGGCGGGGAGCCGGAACGGGGCTCAGCAGCTGGGGAGGAGCCGGAAAAGGGCTCAGCAGCTGGCGAGGGGGCGACAGAGGGCCGGATGCAGCAGTCGGTCCGGGCACAGCCGAACCGGGGGCCCTGATCCCTATCAGCCTGCCGCCATAGGGAATCAGGGGAACGGGGAACACGAGGGACCACGGATACAGGGGCTGGTGAACGCGAGCTAGGGGGTGCCAGGGGAACGTGAGCAGGTGCTGAAACCGATGGTGAACGAGGTGTGCGACGTGACCGTGACTTCCGAGATTTTGGACGTGAAGCGCGCGAGGTGGAGTGGGAGGTGGTCTTGAAAGACTCGAACGAAAAGGGTGTCAGGAATGGTTCGGGGGGAAGAAGGTGACTGGTACTAACTGTGTCCGGGGTGCGCTGAGCGTCTAACAAGGCGTAAATGTAGTCGGCATCGTACTCGTGATCCGAGTCGACAAAAACGTGCGGGGCGTAGTGCTCAAAAACTTCTGCTAAATCATTATCAACTAAAGCGTGAGTGGGTGAATTGGCCTGGTGATCAAAATTGTCGTCGGAATCGGAATCAATGGTACAGTGGGGAGGAAGGTTGGGAGGGAAGTCGAGGGCGTTACCGTGAAACGAAGACGAGGTACGGGGCTGGTCGGCAGGCTGGTGAGGGGCAGGCACCGGAGGCTGCACGGTCGGTGCAGCTGACGTGGGGGCTGCATGGGTTGCTGCAGCTGACGTGGAGGCGACGTGGGTTGCTGCTTCTGACGTGGAGGCGACGTGGGTTGCTGCAGCTGGCGTGGAGGCGACGTGGGTTGCGGCAGATGACGTGGAGGCGGGACCCCTTTCAGACAGCTGTCGGTCGGCCAGCTGTGCCAGCCTCATGCTCTCCACCATCTTGACCTCCAGCTCCGCCATCTGAGCTGTCAGCTCCATGATAGCCTCCCGGGGTGGTACCGCGGCGGCGCCCTTCTCCGCGATCGAGGCCACCTGCTCCGCTATCTGGGCCAGTCGTGCCCCCAGCTCAGCGCGGCGGGAGTCCAAAAGGTAGGCGGTCTTTTCGAACAAGTCCTCGTAATCTGGGGAAGCGGGGAGCGTGGCAGACGTGGCGCTGAGCTGATCGGCGGGTTGGTGGGGGGGGTCCGTGCGGCGGTGTCCATGACGCCGCCGCGAGCCCCTCGCTGGGTCCTTCTTTCGGGGTCGGGTCATTCTGTCAGGAGTCGCCTTGCGGCGATGAGGAGGTGGACCCAAGAAGCGAGGAAGCAGGGGTAGGTGAAGCTTTAAGGAGATTTATTGTGGAGCTTGGTGGGGACGAACAACGGGGCGTGGGCAAAGAAACAACACAGGCAACTGAACGAGACTAACTGGACGATGACAAGGACCAAACACGAGACGGGAACGAGCCAGGCGGACAGGGAACGAAGACAAGTGCAACAACGGGAGCAAGTCGTGAGAGTCCGAGGTGACGTGGCAACAGGAGGCAAACAGGGTAATGACCCGACACTGCGTTGTCGGTCTGGAAGGTTTAAATAGTCCGGGTACTTAGGGGAGCAGATGGGAAGCAGGTGCGTGATGATGACTAGGAACAGGTGCGTGATGATGACTAGGAACAGGTGCGTAGCTGGTGAGAACGAAAACAATAACAAAGGCACATGGCAGGGAGGTGATGAAAACAATAACAAAAGGCACATGGCAGGAAGGAGGGAAGAAAATAACAAAAACACTGACGTGGCAGACACGGGTCATGACAAATACTGGACAATCAAATTAATGACTGCCCAGGCTTCAGGATGTCTTTTTACACTATCTAAAGGTGGAAATTTACATTGGAAACGTTTGGTTTAGCTGTTATAAAAGTTTGGTTTTTTAGTGCTGAAAATGCATTTTCAGCTCGCACTGTACACATTTGCTATGTGAGGCATTATCTCATAAGGGAAATACTGGACAATCAAATTAATGACTTCCCAGGCTTCAGGATGCCTTTTTACACTCTATAAATGTGGAAATTTATATTGGAAACGTTTGGTTTAGCTGTTAATGAAGTTTCGTTTTTTTAGTGCTGAAAATTCATTGTCTGCTGGCGCTGTACACTTTTTCTAAGTGTTGCAATATCTCATGAAGGAAATACTGGACAATCAAATTAATGACTTTCCAGGCTTCAGGATGCCTTTCTACACTATATAAAGGTGGAAATTTACATTTGAAACGTTTGGTTTAGCTGTTATAAAAGTTTGGTTTTTTAGTGCTGTAAATGCATTTTCAGCTCGCGCTGTACACATTTGCTATGAGAGGCATTATCTCATAAGGGAAATATTGGACAATCAAATTAATGACTGCCCAGGCTTCAGGATGTCTTTTTACACTATATAAAGGTGGAAATATACATTGGAAACGTTTAGTTTAGCTGTTAATGAAGTTTCGTTTTTTTAGTGCTGAAAATTCATTGTCTGCTGGCGCTGTACACTTTTTCTAAGTGTTGCAATATCTCATGAAGGAAATACTGGACAATCAAATTAATGACTTTCCAGGCTTCAGGATGCCTTTCTACACTATATAAAGGTGGAAATTTACATTGGAAACGTTTGGTTTAGCTGTTATAAAAGTTTGTTTTTTTAGTGCTGTAAATGCATTTTCAGCTCGCGCTGTACACATTTGCTATGAGAGGCATTATCTCATAAGGGAAATATTGGACAATCAAATTAATGACTGCCCAGGCTTCAGGATGTCTTTTTACACTATATAAAGGTGGAAATTTACATTGGAAACGTTTGGTTTAGCTGTTATAAAAGTTTGTTTTTTTAGTGCTGTAAATGCATTTTCAGCTCGCGCTGTACACATTTGCTATGTGAGGCATTATCTCATAAGGGAAATACTGGACAATCAAATTAATGACTTTTCAGGCTTCAGGATGCCTTTCTACACTATATAAAGGTGGAAATGTACATTGGAAACGTTTGGTTTAGCTGTTAATGAAGTTTCGTTTTTTTAGTGCTGAAAATTCATTGTCTGCTGGCGCTGTACACCTTTTCTAAGTGTTGCAATATCTCATGAAGGAAATACTGGACAATCAAATTAATGACTTTCCAGGCTTCAGGATGCCTTTCTACACTATATAAAGGTGGAAATTTACATTGGAAACGTTTGGTTTAGCTGTTATAAAAGTTTGTTTTTTTTGTGCTGTAAATGCATTTTCAGCTCGCGCTGTACACATTTGCTATGAGAGGCATTATCTCATAAGGGAAATATTGGACAATCAAATTAATGACTGCCCAGGCTTCAGGATGTCTTTTTACACTATATAAAGGTGGAAATTTACATTGGAAACGTTTGGTTTAGGTGTTATAAAAGTTTGGTTTTTTAGTGCTGAAAATGCATTTTCAGCTCGCACTGTACACATTTGCTATGTGAGGCATTATCTCATAAGGGAAATACTGGACAATCAAATTAATGACTTCCCAGGCTTCAGGATGCCTTTTTACACTCTATAAATGTGGAAATTTACATTGGAAACGTTTGGTTTAGCTGTTAATGAAGTTTCGTTTTTTTATTGCTGAAAATTCATTGTCTGCTGGCGCTGTACACTTTTTCTAAGTTTTGCAATATCTCATGTAGGAAATACTGGACAATCAAATTAATGACTTTCCAGGCTTCAGGATGCCTTTCTACACTTTATAAAGGTGGAAATTTACATTGGAAACGTTTGGTTTAGCTGTTATAAAAGTTTGGTTTTTTAGTGCTGTAAATGCATTTTCAGCTCGCGCTGTACACATTTGCTATGAGAGGCTTTATCTCAGAAGGGAAATATTGGACAATCAAATTAATGACTGCCCAGGCTTCAGGATGCCTTTCTACACTATATAAAGGTGGAAATTTACATTGGAAACGTTTGGTTTAGCTGTTATAAAAGTTTGTTTTTTTAGTGCTGTAAATGCATTTTCAGCTCGCGCTGTACACATTTGCTATGTGAGGCATTATCTCATAAGGGAAATACTGGACAATCAAATTAATGACTGCCCAGGCTTCAGGATGTCTTTTTACACTATATAAAGGTGGAAATTTACATTGGAAACGTTTGGTTTAGCTGTTATAAAAGTTTGTTTTTTTAGTGCTGAAAATGCATTTTCAGCTCGCACTGTACACATTTGCTATGTGAGGCATTATCTCATAAGGGAAATACTGGACAATCAAATTAATGACTTCCCAGGCTTCAGGATGCCTTTTTACACTCTATAAATGTGGAAATTTACATTGGAAACGTTTGGTTTAGCTGTTAATGAAGTTTCGTTTTTTTAGTGCTGAAAATTCATTGTCTGCTGGCGCTGTACACTTTTTCTAAGTGTTGCAATATCTCATGAAGGAAATACTGGACAATCAAATTAATGACTTTCCAGGCTTCATGATGCCTTTCTACACTATATAAAGGTGGAAATTTACATTGGAAACGTTTGGTTTAGCTGTTATAAAAGTTTGGTTTTTTAGTGCTGTAAATGCATTTTCAGCTCGCGCTGTACACATTTGCTATGAGAGGCATTATCTCATAAGGGAAATATTGGACAATCAAATTAATGACTGCCCAGGCTTCAGGATGTCTTTTTACACTATATAAAGGTGGAAATTTACATTGGAAACGTTTGGTTTAGCTGTTATAAAAGTTTGGTTTTTTAGTGCTGAAAATGCATTTTCAGCTCGCACTGTACACATTTGCTATGTGAGGCATTATCTCATAAGGGAAATACTGGACAATCAAATTAATGACTTCCCAGGCTTCAGGATGCCTTTTTACACTCTATAAATGTGGAAATTTACATTGGAAACGTTTGGTTTAGCTGTTAATGAAGTTTCGTTTTTTTAGTGCTGAAAATTCATTGTCTGCTGGCGCTGTACACTTTTTCTAAGTGTTGCAATTTCTCATGAAGGAAATACTGGACAATCAATTTAATGACTTTCCAGGCTTCAGGATGCCTTTCTACACTATATAAAGGTGGAAATTTACATTGGAAACGTTTGGTTTAGCTGTTATAAAAGTTTGGTTTTTTAGTGCTGTATATGCATTTTCAGCTCGCGCTGTACACATTTGCTATGAGAGGCATTATCTCATAAGGGAAATATTGGACAATCAAATTAATGACTGCCCAGGCTTCAGGATGTCTTTTTACACTATATAAAGGTGGAAATTTACATTGGAAACGTTTAGTTTAGCTGTTAATGAAGTTTCGTTTTTTTAGTGCTGAAAATTCATTGTCTGCTGGCGCTGTACACTTTTTCTAAGTGTTGCAATATCTCATGAAGGAAATACTGGACAATCAAATTAATGACTTTCCAGGCTTCAGGATGCCTTTCTACACTATATAAAGGTGGAAATGTACATTGGAAACGTTTGGTTTAGCTGTTATAAAAGTTTGGTTTTTTAGTGCTGTAAATGCATTTTCAGCTCGCGCTGTACACATTTGCTATGAGAGGCATTATCTCATAAGGGAAATATTGGACAATCAAATGAATGACTGCCCAGGCTTCAGGATGTCTTTTTACACTATATAAAGGTGGAAATTTACATTGGAAACGTTTGGTTTAGCTGTTATAAAAGTTTAGTTTTTTAGTGCTGAAAATGCATTTTCAGCTCGCACTGAACACATTTGCTATGTGAGGCATTATCTCATAAGGGAAATACTGGACAATCAAATTAATGACTTCCCAGGCTTCAGGATGCCTTTTTACACTCTATAAATGTGGAAATTTACATTGGAAACGTTTGGTTTAGCTGTTAATGAAGTTTCGTTTTTTAGTGCTGAAAATTCATTGTCTGCTGGCGCTGTACACTTTTTCTAAGTGTTGCAATATCTCATGAAGGAAATACTGGACAATCAAATTAATGACTTTCCAGGCTTCAGGATGCCTTTTTACACTATATAAAGGTGGAAATTTACATTGGAAACGTTTGGTTTAGCTGTAATAAAAGTTAGGTTTTTTAGTGCTGTAAATGCATTTTCAGCTCGCGCTGTACACATTTGCTATGAGAGGCATTATCTCATAAGGGAAATATTGGACAATCAAATTAATGACTGCCCAGGCTTCAGGATGTCTTTTTACACTATATAAAGGTGGAAATTTACATTGGAAACGTTTGGTTTAGCTGTTATAAAAGTATGGTTTTTTAGTGCTGAAAATGCATTTACAGCACGAAAAAAACAAACTTTTATAACAGCTAAACCAAACGTTTCCAATGTAAATTTCCACATTTATATAGTGTAAAAAGGCATCCTGAAGCCTGGGAAGTCATTAATTTGATTGTCCAGTATTTCCCTTATGAGATAATGCCTCACATAGCAAATGTGTACAGCGCGAGCTGAAAATGCATTTACAGCACTAAAAAAACAAACTTTTATAACAGCTAAACTAAACGTTTCCAATGTAAATTTCCACCTTTATATAGTGTAAAAAGACATCCTGAAGCCTGGGCAGTCATTAATTTGATTGTCCAATATTTCCCTTATGAGATAATGCCTCTCATAGCAAATGTGTACAGCGCGAGCTGAAAATGCATTTACAGCACTAAAAAACCAAACTTTTATAACAGCTAAACCAAACGTTTCCAATGTAAATTTCCACCTTTATATAGTGTAAAAAAAACATCCTGAAGCCTGGGCAGTCATTAATTTGATTGTCCAATATTTCCCTTATGAGATAATGCCTCTCATAGCAAATGTGTACAGCGCGAGCTGAAAATGCATTTACAGCACTAAAAAACCAAACTTTTATAACAGCTAAACCAAACGTTTCCAATGTAAATTTCCACCTTTATATAGTGTAGAAAGGCATCCTGAAGCCTGGAAAGTCATTAATTTGATTGTCCAGTATTTCCTACATGAGATATTGCAACACTTAGAAAAAGTGTACAACGCCAGCAGACAATGAATTTGCAGCACTAAAAAAACGAAACTTCATTTACAGCTAAACCAAACGTTTCCAATGTAAATTTCCACATTTATATAGTGTAAAAAGGCATCCTGAAGCCTGGGAAGTCATTAATTTGATTGTCCAGTATTTCCCTTATGAGATAATGCCTCACATAGCAAATGTGTACAGCGCGAGCTGAAAATGCATTTACAGCACTAAAAAAACAAACTTTTATAACAGCTAAACTAAACGTTTCCAATGTAAATTTTCACCTTTATATAGTGTAAAAAGACATCCTGAAGCCTGGGCAGTCATTAATTTGATTGTCCAATATTTTCCTTATGAGATAATGCCTCTCATAGCAAATGTGTACAGCGCGAGCTGAAAATGCATTTACAGCACTAAAAAACCAAACTTTTATAACAGCTAAACCAAACGTTTCCAATGTAAATTTCCACAATTATATAGTGTAAAAAGGTCTCCTGAAGCCTGGGAAGTCATTAATTTGATTGTCCAGCATTTCCATTATGAGATAATGTCTCACATAGCAAATGTGTACAGCGCGAGCTGAAAATGCATTTACAGCACTAAAAAAACAAACTTTTATAACAGCTAAACCAAACGTTTACAATGTAAATTTCCACCTTTATATAGTGTAAAAAGGCATCCTGAAGCCTGGAAAGTCATTAATTTGATTGTCCAGTATTTCCTTCATGAGAAAATGCAACACTTAGAAAAAGTGTACAGCGCCAGCAGACAATGAATTTGCAGCACTAAAAAAACGAAACTTCATTAACAGCTAAACCAAACGTTTCCAATGTAAATTTCCACATTTATATAGTGTAAAAAGGCATCCTGAAGCCTGGGAAGTCATTAATTTGATTGTCCATTATTTCCCTTATGAGATAATGCCTCACATAGCAAATGTGTACAGCGCGAGCTGAAAATGCATTTACAGCACTAAAAAAACAAACTTTTATAACAGCTAAACTAAACGTTTCCAATGTAAATTTCCACCTCTATATAGTGTAAAAAGGTCTCCTGAAGCCTGGTAAGTCATTAATTTGATTGTCCAGTATTTCCCTTATGGGATAATGCCTCACATAGCAAATGTGTACAGCGCGAGCTGAAAATGCATTTACAGCACTAAAAAAACAAACGTTTATAACAGCTAAACCAAACGTTTCCAATGTAAATTTCCACCTTTATATAGTGTAAAAAGGCATCCTGAAGCCTGGAAAGTCATTAATTTGATTGTCCAGTATTTCCTTCATGAGATATTGCAACACTTAGAAAAAGTGTACAGCGACAGCAGACAGCAGGCTGCCAGGATGGCCGAGTGGTCTAAGGCGCCGCGTTCCGGTCCCAGTCTCCCCAAGAGGCCTGGGTTCGAATCTCGAATTGGCTGCCAGGATGGCCGAGTGGTCTAAGGCGCCGCGTTCCGGACCCAGTCTCCCCAGGAGGCCTGGGTTCGAATCTCGAATTTCCCCATTGTGGGACTAATAAAGGCATTATTATTATATTATTATTATCATTAGACAATGAATTTGCAGCACTAAAAAAACGAAACTTCATTAACAGCTAAACCAAACGTTTCCAATGTAAATTTCCACATTTATATAGTGTAAAAAGGCATCCTGAAGCCTGGGAAGTCATTAATTTGATTGTCCAGTATTTCCTTCATGAGATATTGCAACACTTAGAAAAAGTGTACAGCGCCAGCAGACAATGAATTTGCAGCACTAAAAAAACGAAACTTCATTAACAGCTAAACCAAACGTTTCCAATGTAAATTTCCACATTTATATAGTGTAAAAAGGCATCCTGAAGCCTGGGAAGTCATTAATTTGATTGTCCAGTATTTCCCTTATGAGATAATGCCTCACATAGCAAATGTGTACAGCGCGAGCTGAAAATGCATTTACAGCACTAAAAAAACTAACTTTTATAACAGCTAAACTAAACGTTTCCAATGTAAATTTCCACCTTTATATAGTGTAAAAAAGACATCCTGAAGCCTGGGCAGTCATTAATTTGATTGTCCAATATTTCCCTTATGAGATAATGCCTCACATAGCATTTACAGCACTAAAAAACCAAACTTTTATAACAGCTAAACCAAACGTTTCCAATGTAAATTTCCACCTTTATATAGTGTAGAAAGGCATCCTGAAGCCTGGAAAGTCATTAATTTGATTGTCCAGTATTTCCTTCATGAGATATTGCAACACTTAGAAAAAGTGTACAGCGCCAGCAGACAATGAATTTTCAGCACTAAAAAAACGAAACTTCATTAACAGCTAAACCAAACGTTTCCAATGTAAATTTCCACATTTATATAGTGTAAAAAGGCATCCTGAACCCTGGGAAGTCATTAATTTGATTGTCCAGTATTTCCCTTATGAGATAATGCCTCACATAGCAAATGAGTACAGCGCGAGCTGAAAATGCATTTACAGCACTAAAAAACCAAACTTTTATAACAGCTAAACCAAACGTTTCCAATGTACATTTCCACCTTTATATAGTGTAAAAAGGCATCCTGAAGCCTGGGAAGTCATTAATTTGATTGTCCAGTATTTCCCTTATGAGATAATGCCTCACATAGCAAATGTGTACAGTGCGAGCTGAAAATGCATTTACAGCACGAAAAAAACAAACTTTTATAACAGCTAAACCAAACGTTTCCAATGTAAATTTCCACATTTATATAGTGTAAAAAGGCATCCTGAAGCCTGGGAAGTCATTAATTTGATTGTCCAGTATTTCCCTTATGAGATAATGCCTCACATAGCAAATGTGTACAGCGCGAGCTGAAAATGCATTTACAGCACTAAAAAACCAAACTTTTATAACAGCTAAACCAAACGTGTCCAATGTAAATTTCCACCTTTATATAGTGTAGAAAGGCATCCTGAAGCCTGGAAAGTCATGAATTTGATTGTCCAGTATTTCCTTCATGAGATATTGCAACACTTAGAAAAAGTGTACAGCGCCAGCAGACAATGAATTTGCAGCACTAAAAAAACGAAACTTCATTTCCAGCTAAACCAAACGTTTCCAATGTAAATTTCCACATTTATATAGTGTAAAAAGGCATCCTGAAGCCTGGGAAGTCATTAATTTGATTGTCCAGTATTTCCCTTATGAGATAATGCCTCACATAGCAAATGTGTACAGCGCGAGCTGAAAATGCATTTACAGCACTAAAAAAACAAACTTTTATAACAGCTAAACTAAACGTTTCCAATGTAAATTTTCACCTTTATATAGTGTAAAAAGACATCCTGAAGCCTGGGCAGTCATTAATTTGATTGTCCAATATTTCCCTTATGAGATAATGCCTCTCATAGCAAATGTGTACAGCGCGAGCTGAAAATGCATTTACAGCACTAAAAAACCAAACTTTTATAACAGCTAAACCAAACGTTTCCAATGTAAATTTCCACCTTTATATAGTGTAGAAAGGCATCCTGAAGCCTGGAAAGTCATTAATTTGATTGTCCAGTATTTCCTTCATGAGATATTGCAACACTTAGAAAAAGTGTACAGCGCCAGCAGACAATGAATTTGCAGCACTAAAAAAACGAAACTTCATTAACAGCTAAACCAAACGTTTCCAATGTAAATTTCCACCTTTATATAGTGTAGAAAGGCATCCTGAAGCCTGGGCAGTCATTAATTTGATTGTCCAATATTTCCCTTATGAGATAATGCCTCTCATAGCAAATGTGTACAGCGTGAGCTGAAAATGCATTTACAGCACAAAAAAAACAAACTTTTATAACAGCTAAACCAAACGTTTCCAATGTAAATTTCCACCTTTATATAGTGTAAAAAGACATCCTGAAGCCTGGGAAGTCATTAATTTGATTGTCCAGTATTTCCCTTATGAGATAATGCCTCACCATAGCAAATGTGTACAGCGCGAGCTGAAAATGCATTTACAGCACTAAAAAATCAAACTTTTATAACAGCTAAACCAAACGTTTCCAATGTAAATTTCCACCTTTATATAGTGTAAAAAGGCATCCTGAAGCCTGGGAAGTCATTAATTTGATTGTCCAGTATTTCCCTTTTGAGATAATGCCTCACATAGCAAATGTGTACAGCGCGAGCTGAAAATGCATTTACAGCACTAAAAAACCAAACTTTTATAACAGCTAAACCAAACGTTTCCAATGTAAATTTCCACCTTTATATAGTGTAAAAAGGCATCCTGAAGCCTGGGAAGTCATTAATTTGATTGTCCAGTATTTCCCTTATGAGATAATGCCTCACATAGCAAATGTGTACAGCGCGAGCTGAGAATGCATTTACAGCACTAAAAAAACAAACTTTTATAACAGCTAAACCAAACGTTTCCAATGTAAATTTCCACCTTTATACAGTGTAGAAAGGCATCCTGAAGCCTGGAAAGTCATTAATTTGATTGTCCAGTATTTCCTTCATGAGATATTGCAACACTTAGAAAAAGTGTACAGCGCCAGCAGACAATGAATTTGCAGCACTAAAAAAACGAAACTTCATTAACAGCTAAACCAAACGTTTCCAATGTAAATTTCCACATTTATATAGTGTAAAAAGGCATCCTGAAGCCTGGGAAGTCATTAATTTGATTGTCCAGTATTTCCTTCATGAGATATTGCAACACTTAGAAAAAGTGTACAGCGCCAGCAGACAATGAATTTGCAGCACTAAAAAAACGAAACTTCATTAACAGCTAAACCAAACGTTTCCAATGTAAATTTCCACATTTATATAGTGTAAAAATGCATCCTGAAGCCTGGGAAGTCATTAATTTCTTTGTCCAGTATTTCCTTCATGAGATACAGCAACACTTAGAAAAAGTCTGTGTGACAGCCTGGAGAGACTGCTGACAGGAGGGAATAGACCCCACTGGGGCTGACATGGGCTAGCTACCCATGCTGGCAGTCTCTGACACTGTGTTCAGTTTGTTGGAGACACCCGCCAAGTGCTACAGAAAGTCTACAAAGAATGACACCCCTACAGCCTGCGAGAGCGGGGGCGCAAGATGGCTCAATGACTGACCACACGGTTACAGACCTAGGAACAAACATGACTACGAGCAAGAACACGGTGCATGAGACAATGGCAGCAGGACACTCACTTCAGGTCTGCACCTGTGGCTGGGCAAAAGTAACATCAGTTACAGGGTTGAAGATCCACCAAGGAAAGAAGCGGTGTTTGGGAAAGCCGAGTCAAGGGCCTCGCATTGACCAATACTTCTTACGAAGTAATGCGTCAAATCAGTCGAGTGAAGCACAGCGACGGGAAAAAACCCAAAGTTCGCAGAGCATCAGCCCCCCTGTCACTGAGGAGGGTATTATAAACACAGAATTGCAGGAGGTAGAACCCACCCAGCCACAGAGACCTCCCAAAGAGAACAAGATCAAAGGGCACAGACAGAGTGTGAGGTGGCCCAAAACTATTGAGAAGAGAGAGTGGGAAACCGTCAATAACGACCTGGTGAAAATGTTGGAGCAACAAGTGGGCACTGCAGAGAGAAAGCTGGAACACATCGGTGACATCATCTACCACTATGGAGAGGAGCGCTTTGGAGTGAACAGCTGGAAAACCACCAACAAAATACCACCACCAACCAAACCTAGGAGGCAACAAGAGATAGAGAGACTGATCAGGGAAAGAAGGGACCTGCGGAAACAGTGGAGAAAAGCCTCTGATCCAGAGAGAGAAGGTCTCATGCTGCTCCATGGGGACATCAAGCTCCGGTTGAAAACCTTACGAAGAGCAGAGAACTTGAGGAAACTTCGCAGGAAGAAGGAACACACAAGAACCCTGTTCTATAAAAATCCCTTCAAGTTTGTCAAAGATCTCTTCGCTAAGGACAAAAGCGGGTTCCTGCAAACTTCAAAGAAGGAA
Organism: Idiotropiscis lumnitzeri; assembly: GCF_059441095.1. NCBI lineage: Eukaryota > Metazoa > Chordata > Actinopteri > Syngnathiformes > Syngnathidae > Idiotropiscis > Idiotropiscis lumnitzeri. The sequence continues at coordinate 757,755 of NW_028283630.1, forward strand.
CTTGAAGAGCACCTGGAAAAGGTCTACCAAGACACGAAAAGGCATGAACAGCTAGCCATCCCACATGATATCCCCCCCATTCGACCACCAGAGGTCAACATCGAGACCGGCCCTCCAAAATGGAAAGAAGTGGAGAACATGGTGGGCGTGCAAGATCAGGATCTGCACCAGGACCAAATGGAGTGTCATATAAGCTCTACAAGAACTCACCAGATGTCCTACGCTATCTTTGGAGGCTAATGAGAATCGTCTGGCAGAAGGGGATAATACCAAAGGCATGGCGAAGGGCTGGAGGTGTACTAATTCCAAAAGAGAAGGACGCAGATATCAGTCAATTTCGGCCAATCAGCCTTCTCAACGTTGAAGGGAAAATCTTTTTCAGCGTCTTGACACACACCACCTACCTGGAGAAAAAACGAGTACATTGACACATCCGTACAAAAGGCTGGAATTTCTGGATTCTCTGGCTGCTTGGAGCACACCAGTATGATCTGGCATCAGATTCAAGCAGCGAAGAAGAACAAAGGGGATCTTCATGTCATCTTTCTCGACCTAGCCAATGCCTTTGGTTCAGTTCCGCATAGCCTTCTCTGGGAGTCCTTCAACTTCTTCCGCGTTCCAACATCCATCACTACCTTGGTAAAATTCTACTTTGAAGACCTGCAGCTGTGCTTCACAACATCCGACTTCAAAACATCATGGCAGCAAGTAGAAGTAGGCATCATGGCAGGTTGCACGATCTCACCCCTGGCCTTTACAATGGCCATGGAGGTCATCATCAGGGCCTCAAAATGTGTGGCGGGGTGAGCGAACCAGGAACGGGATCCGCCTTCCACCGTCCGAGTATATATGGACGACATGACCACTCTGACCACCACTGCAGCTTGCACCAGGCGGCTACTTAGTAAGCTGCAGGAAAACATCAGCTGGGCCCGGATGAAAATCAAGCCGAACAAGTCACGTAGCATCTCGATAATCAAGGGAGAGCTAAAAGACGTGAAGTTCTGCATTGGTGACGAACCAATACCAACGGTGGCAGAACAACCTGTCAAAAGCCTGGGCAGATGGTATGACTCAAGTCTTAAGGATAAAAACCAGGTGCAGCAGCTAAGACAGGATATCATCAACGATCTGAACAACATCAACAAGACTCCACTACCAGGGAAGCTCAAGCTCTGGTGTCTGCAATTTGGGCTTCTCCCTCTCGTGATGTGGCCACTCACTGTCTACGAGGTCCCACTAACAACTGTGGAGAAGATGGAGCGAGCCATCACAGTATATGTGAAACAGTGGCTTGGTGTCCCACGCTGTCTGAATAACATCAGCCTCTATGGCAAAGGAGTCCTCGAACTGCCCATCACAAGTCTCACTGAAGAATACAAGTGCTCTAAAGTGAGACTACAGATGACGCTGACGGACTCCAGAGACCGGACCATCAGTGAAACGGCACCACCCCTGTCAACTGCACGGAAATGGACACCATCCAGTGCAGTGCAGCATGCCACAGCAGCCCTGAGGCACAGCGATATTGTGGGACACGTCCAGAGGGGAAGAGGAGGCTTTGGCCTTACAGCAAGCAAACCAACTTGGTGTAAGGCCTCAACCGCAGAGAGGAAAAAAATGGTCGTGGAGGAGGTGCGCCGCCAGGAAGAGGCTGAAAGGTCTGCAAAGGCTGTCTCGCTTGCCAAGCAGGGACAGTGGATGAGGTGGGAAGGCCTGGAGAAAAGAAAGCTTGGCTGGAGGGATCTCTGGGAGATGGAAGCTAGCAACATCAGCTTCATCATCAGAGCTACCAATGACGTGCTGCCATCCCCAAAAAACCTCCACCAGTGGTATGGCGAAGATCCAACCTGTGCCCTCTGCCCAACACCAGCAACTCTCAAACACATCCTGACTGGTTGTAAGACCAGCCTCACACAAGGCCGCTATACCTGGAGGCACAACCAGGTCCTCAAGAGCTTGGCAGCAGTGCTTGAAAGCAGGAGAACTACCATCAACTCCTTGCCCTTAAGAGCCACCACTACCATTACAGCACCAAAATTTGTCCGAGAGGGACAGGAAAAGCCCAACCATCCTTTTCTCAAGCCAGAAGTTGGTCAGCTAACCAAGGCTCGGGATTGGAAGATGCTGGTCGATATAGGTCAGCAACTAATCTTCCCAGCAGAGATTGCAACCACCACCCTAAGGCCAGACTTAGTGCTGTGGTCCCATTCATTGAAGACTGTCTACATTGCAGAGCTCACAGTCCCGTGGGAAAATGCAGTTGAAGAGGCCTATGAGCGTAAGAAGTTGCGCTACACTGAACTGGCGGCGGACGCACAACAACGAGGGTGGAAAGCCAAGGTCTATCCCGTCGAAGTTGGATGCAGAGGGTTTCTGGCCTCATCAACCATCAAGCTGCTGAAAGACCTGGGAATCCATGGACAGGCTCTGCGGCACACAGTCAGATCGCTCTCTAAAGCGGCTGAAAGAAGCAGCCAGTGGATCTGGATGAAGAGGAAGGACCCCTACTGGGCTCATAGATCAGCAACATGACCCCCGTCCCCCCTCCCCATCCCACCACTAATCTGCGTCATCCCACTTGAGTACCCAGGGCAGAACCATCCACCACAGTTAATTGGGCATGGGACATAAGCGCGGGCGTGATCAACCGGCCGCTGGCCACCATCGATGAGGGTGTCTAGTGATAAAGGCCGAAACACCCAGTGATTTGATGGAACACTACTGACGATGTGTCCCAAATTGACATCTTTCCCATTCCAACCATGAGACACAACCCCCATGCCACTCTCCATAGCAAGCCTAACCTCATGAGAATACCATCTATCGGCACAATGGACAGTTTACCATCACGTCCATGTTTTTATGATTCTGCTATGTGAGGCATTATCTCATAAGGGAAATACTGGACAATCAAATTAATGACTGTCCAGGCTTCAGGATGTCTTTTTCCACGATATAAAGGTGGAATCTTTCATTGGAAACGTTTGGTTTAGCTGTTATAGAAGTTTGGGTTTTTATTGTGCTGCAAATGCATTTTCAGCTTGCGCTGTGCACATTTGCAAAGTGAGGCAATATCTCATAAGGGAAATACTGGACAATCAAATTAATGACTGTCCAGTCTTCAGTATGTCAGTTTACACTATATAAAGGAAGAAATTTACATTGGAAACGTTGAATTAAGCTGTTATAGAAATGTGGTAGTTTAGTACTGCAAATGCATTTTCAGCTCGCGCTGTACACATTTTCTAAGTGAAGCATTATCTCATGAGGGAAAGACTGGACAATCAAATTAATGACTGTCCAGTCTTCAGTATGTCAGTTTACACTATTGTTAGGTTGAAGATATATTTTATCCCATATTTTACTCTATTAGTATTGCAAAAGAATTGTTCCACAGTGTGACCTATGTTTGACCATATGGATGAGAAGACTTCAAGAGAAGCGGATGCCTGAAGACAGGATCAACGTCTACAACATCAAAGGAGGTGTGCCGAGACACACCTCTGAACCAAAAGGACTGAGACTTTAGTGCCAGAGCACTAAAAGGCATATCTGCCTTTTCAATCAGTAAATGACTGCCATTGATGTCTGTCTTTCCTCTTGTGTCTGAAATGTTTACATGTTCCTGCTGGTGCTCCCCCCTTCGTTCCTTAGTGCAAATACATTGTATTGTTTAGGGACTTCCCAAATAAAATAGAGGGCTCGGCGGAGTGTGCTCCAGAACGAAGTTGGAGATGTAACTGAGCACACCTCCGTTCGTTCTCCTCGCGAGTAAAAGATCAACTCTTGTCTTCCTTTCATTCATTTTGCCTTTGTTCAGTGAATGCTTAGGTGATTGAACCTGACATTATTTTGGTCCTTCGAGCGGGAAGCCAAGATACCTGAGGATTCCAGCGGGTGTGGTGAACTCCAGAAAGACCATGGCCATGGCAGGCTCACTAGAGAGAGCCTAAAAATCCTTTTCCAGGACTGGACCTCACCCCACCAGCTGGGATCTGACGGTTGACGGCGATCCAATGGAGGGAAGACAACAGTGGTGAGATATTTTTTTTTAGGGGGGAAGTGACTGACTGGAGGTCATTGCGCGTTAAGAATAAATAAATAAGTGTTCAGAATAAATAAATGAGCATTAAGAATAAATAAATAAAAATAAAACATAAAAAAGAAAAAAAAGCAAAGAAAGACATGAAGTAGAGATGAAATAAGAAAAGAGAAAGAAAGAAAGATAGAGAAAAGAGAAAGAAATTGTGTATAGATAAGAAATCCTGTGCATACTAGTCGATGGCAGGTCCATGAAGGACAGTGGAGTGAGAAATAAAAAAACCCTGTGAATACTAGTCAATGGCAGGTATATGACGGCGGAGTCCGAGAAATTCCGTGGAGAAAGTAGGACGGCGGAGTCTGTGTGTACACTTAAATTCCGTGTGTGAATGTTTGCGCAAACCGTATGTAAAGTGAGTGAACGGTGTGATTGGGGATTACAAATACCACTTGGTATTTTATCCGATGTAATACAGTAGGGTTGTACACAGCAGACTGGTGTGGATGCAAAGGCAATAATTCTCCACCTGAAAAGGTTGAATTGAGAATTACCACAACAGGAAATTTGAGTTGCTGTCCTACTGATGAGAAACCAGTTTTTAGAACACCTTAGGTGTTGACAAACTGGTCCAAATTTTCTAAAATGGGGATATTAGGTAGTAAAATAAAACCCAGGGATACGCTGCAGTGTAGAGATTGGAAGTTCATCGAAAAACAGGATCCTGATAAAACTCAGTATTTAGATACATGGATAACTGAACATGGCTTTAATGGTCAGTTAAATACACAAAAAATAGCCGCATTGCAGGGATCAATCATAGGAAAGACGAAAAAGACCCCAAAAAGATGAAGAAAAATGGCTTTGAGGAAACAGAATATTGGATGAGGGTAGCCTTAAAAAGAGAAGAGGGATACAGGAAACAAAAAGAGAATGAAAACAAAATAAGCAAAGGAAAGGAATGCGAAAAGTCAGATAGAGCAAATTACACTGAAATAGGAAGAGTAAAACAAAAGGATGATGAGACTTTTGAGCAACACAAAGTGAGAATGACAGCTGTGTTTAAAAATCACAGCGGGCTACAGGAAAATGGTAATGTAAATGGGCCATTTCAACAGCAGTTGAAGAATGCTTTACATGCAGGCTCAAGAGAGGTAATTCATAAGTGGGTAAATAAACATTTCATTTGCCTGCCAACAGGTACCCTGGAGGAGTATGTAAATCACGCCCTCCATGCTGAGAAGATAGAAAATAAAAAGAAGCAGAGGTCTATAGACAGGACAGGTCAGGTAGGACAGGTAGGACAGGAGGTCTTTTATCGAGGTGGAAAGGGCCGGTAGCTTTAGAGGACAAAGGGGCAGACGACAGAGAGGAGGAAGAATAGGAAGAGGAGCAAACAGGCAAAATACATCAGGCTGCTGGCGTTGTGGTAAAGAAGGCCATATAGCAAGAGATTGCCCTGAGAAAAAGCAACCTTCAGCATGACTAGGATAGGAAGCATCTAAACAGGATTTAGAGGCTGATCAAGGAACAGATGAGTTTCTAGATGAAGAGGTCCTCCTAAATTTACAAGAGATATTGGCCTTTGATGAAATAACTGAGCTGAAATAACCTTATTGGTAAATGGGTCACCAATTACCTTTTTATGTGACACTGGTGCATGTAGGATTGCTTGTAATAAATTAATTCCAAATGATAGAGCAAGAGAAATGTGTCATAGTCAGATTTGCAAGTGGAAAACTGTCTAGAGTAAAAGAATTAGAACCTGTGTGGTTGAGGGACCCAGAAGGACACTGAGTTGGTTGCATGAATTGAAATTAGGTTTACTTTTACAGAACAATGAGAGCCCAAGTTGTGGGGATGTGATTAATTTACAGAAAAAGATTATTGATGGCACAATTTATACTTACATGATCCGACAGACAAGGTATATCATTCTGATGATGGGTTTTACTTAATTGTATACTTGTGTCTTTTTCAGAAAGAGAGGAGTAGGTGTTGTGAAATCTTAATTGAATGAAGAAGTGAGCATGAGAAACCCTTGTAGGAGCATAGGTGTTTCCTGATTTTGTAGTTTTTGATTTGATACCTTGATAGTTTTGAGTGGCTTTGGTAAGGCTACAGTGAATTTGGAAAATTAAAAAAAAAAAAGGAGTGAGGAAAGTTTGACAGAGGGCAATGGGTATTGGTGTAATCGTAACTCATGAGTGTGCTGTAACAAAGAGTTAACAGCTCTTTGAAGTTAGATGCTCGTTCCCAAGTAGGGGGAGGAAGTCAGAGAGAGAGTTTGGTGATTGAAGAAGGTGTGACTTGAACAAATGAATAAGGATAAGAATTAGGTTCTGCTGTAAGGATGATTTGAAGAAATAAATATGTTATGTTTCATACTTCAGTTGATGATCTTTCTATTAAGGTAACTGTAGTTAGTAACTGGAATGAAATGCACAGATGGAAATGACACGGAAAAAAAAGATGGTAATTTGATAAGAAGGGCTAGTATTTACATTAGAAATAGAAATAGAAATAGAAATCCCTTTATTGTCATTGTACTCAAGTGTGCAACGAGATTAGAGGGCTCCCCTCTCCAGTGCAATACAACAATAATACAGACAAATATATAAATTAGATAAATAAATAAGACTGAATAGGGCATATAGAAACACATCACAATGCTGTTTTGCAAGGTTAGGGTGGTCTCGTGTGTGTGTGAGAGTTCAGTATGGAGATGGCTCTCGGAAAGAAACTGTTTCTCAGTCTATTGGTCCTTGATTTGATGCATCTGTAGCGCCTGCCAGAGGGCAACAGGTCGAACAGGTGTGAGTTTGGGTGGGTATTGTCTTTGACGATGTTGAGAGCCCTTCTGAGGCACCGGGCGGTGTAGATGTCCGACAGCGAGGGGAGAGGGCAGCCAATAATCCTTTGCGCTGTTTTGACTGTCCTCTGGAGCCTCACTCTGTCCGCCTCAGTGCAGCCGCTGTACCAGGTGGAGACAGAGTACGTCAGCAGGCTCTCGATGGACGAGTGGTAGAAGGCCAGCAGCAGCTTCCTGTCCAGGTTGAATTTCCTGAGGACTCTCAGGAAGTGCAGACGTTGGCGGACCTTCTTTACCACTGCTGTGGTGTTGTGACTCCAAGAAAGGTCATCGGAGATCTGTACTCCCAGGAACTTGAACGTGTGGACCCTCTCCACACACACGCCTTCGATGCAGAGGGGGGGCGGCAGCGTCTTGTTCCTCCTGAAGTCGACGACAATCTCCTTTGTTTTAGCAGAGTTAAGGTGCAGTCTGTTGTCCTTGCACCAAGTTGTCAGTCTCTTTACCTCCTCTCTGTAGGCTGTCTCGTAACCTTCCGAGATCAGACCGACCACTGTCGTGTCGTCAGCAAACTTGACGATGGTGTTGTTGCCGTGGGCCGGGCTGCAGTCGTAGGTGTAGAGGGCGTACAGGAGAGGGCTCAGCACGCATCCTTGGGGGGAACCGGTGCTCAGCATGAGGGTGGAGGACGTGTAGGGGCCGAGCAACACAGTCTGGGGTCTGTTGGTCAGAAAGTCCTTAATCCAGATGCGTGTGAGGGCAGGGAGGCCGAGAGTGTCCAGTTTGGCGACGAGGATGTCTGGGATGATCGTGTTGAATGCCGAGCTGTAGTCCACAAAGAGCATCCTTGCATAGCTCCGCTGTTGTTCCAGGTGGCCCAGTACAACATGCAGAGCAGTGTCGATGGCGTCCTCAGTGGATCTGTTAGCCCAGTATGCAAACTGGTAGGGGTCCAGAGTGGGAGGAAGGCAGTCCCTGATGTGCTGGAGAACCAGCCTCTCGAAGCACTTCATAATGACTGGTGTGAGAGCAACAGGACGGTAGTCATTCAGGTGGACGGCTGGTGACTTTTTGGGGACAGGAATAATGGTGGAGGTTTTCAAGCAGGAGGGGATGACTGCCTGAGCCAGGGAGCGGTTGAAGATCCTGCAGAAAACATGTGACAGTTGGTGGGCACATGCTCTGAGGACCTTGCCTGGTATTCCGTCGGGTCCAGTAGCTTTTCCTGGGGTTGACCGTGTTCCTCTACGATGAGTGGGGGGGAGTTGGAGCTTGAAGTGCGGGGGTGTGATGGTTGGGGCGAGTCAAAGCGAGCGAAGAAGCAGTTAAGCTCCTCTGCCAGCGATGCACTCGGGTCTGCAGAGGTCGTGCTGCTGCCACGGAAGTTGGTGATGCTCCGTAGACCCTGCCACACCTCCCGTGGTCTGTTACTGGCAAGGTGGGCCTCCAGCCTCCCCTTGTAGGTTGCCTTTGCTAGCTTGATGCCTTTGCTCAGGTCAGCACGAGCCACCCTGTACTGGGCTTTGTCGCCTGACCTGAAGGCAGCGTCACGGGCCTTGAGGAGAGCGCGAACCCTGCTGGACATCCAGGGCTTCGCATTTGGGAAGGTCCGTATAGTCTTTTGTTGGGACACAGTTTCCATGCAGAACTTGATGTAGTCCAGTACACAATGCGTGTAGACATCAAGGTCCTGATGATCAAAGAGGTCCCAGTTTGTGTCATGAAAGCAGTCCTGTAATTCACTCATGGCGTCGTCACGCCAGGTTTTCACAGTCTTTGTGGTAGGCCTGAATCTGCGCCTGAGAGGGGTGTACGCAGGTGCGAGCTGCAAGGACAGGTGGTCTGACTGGCCGAGGGGGGCGAGTGGGAGGGCTCTGTATGCGTGCTTGATGTTCGAGTACACATGGTCGAGAGTGTTGTCTCCCCTCGTCGGGCACTTGACATGCTGGTGAAACTCTGGGAGTACAGTCTTTAAATTGGCCTTATTAAAGTCTCCCGCTACAATGTGACCGCCATCAGGGTGCGCCCGCTGATGTTTATTGATGACGCACGCGAGTAGCGAGAGCGCCGTGCTAGTGCTAGCGTCGGGAGGGATGTAAACAGCTGTGAGAATCACTACCGTTAGCTCCCTCGGGAGAAAATAAGGCCGGCATTTAACGGACATGAACTCGATGTCGGGGGAAGAGTGCTTCTCGACGATCGTGCTATCGCCGCACCAGTTCTCATGCACGTAAACACAGAGCCCCCCGCCCCTCCTCTTACCGGTGTCCCTCGTCCGATCCGCGCGATGTAGCGAGCGCCCGGCCAGCTGGATGCTAGCGTCGGGGACGTCTGCGTGCAGCCAGGTTTCCGTGACGACGATCACACTGCTATCGCGCACATAGCGGTTTCCCAGGATTTGTAATCCCAGGTCGTCGATTTTGTGGACCACGGATCTGGCGTTGGTGAGGTGCAGACTCGGTAGTGGTTGCCTATGGGGCTGCCGTCGCAGCCGTTGCAAGACACCGGACCTGCAGCCTCGCTTCTGCTTCCTCTCTCTGCGTCGCCTGCGCCGCCTCCCGGTCCCGATGACCAGCCACGGTGAGCCGGGCAGCCTCGCCAGTTCGTTCGGAATTTTGCGATCATAGCAAAATTCCTCTGTGATGGTTATTTCGCATCGATATCCAATGTTCACGATGTCCTGGCGGGTATATCGATGTTGTGCCTCAGTTGATGCCAATAAGAGCAAGCAAACACTAATAAAAAGTAATAAGGAGCACTGTGAGGGGGAGCTGTTAGCCGCTGCGTCCATGCGCGCCGCCATCTTAACATCCAAGGAATTAAAGCAGAGAAGAAATTAGAGACTACAAATAACATTGATGTGTACTTGTTCACTTTGAGGTAGAACTGGTTGAAGTAAAATGAGTCATAAAGTTAGAAAAATAGGAAATAAAAATAAAATTAACATGCTTAAGATTAACAAATTATTGTAAAGTCTGAGTTCCAAATTATGCAGAAATTACTGTGCCACTGAGTAAAATGATGAATGAGGAAAACCTCTAAATGACATTGTCCTTACACTGGACTGATAAAGCATATTCAGCTTTTGTGAAAGGAAACAAGTGTTCGTATTAAGTATGGCACTGACCCTTTGTCCAGATGCAAAAGGCCTTAGTTTTAGTGTAGAAACATGGAGATAAGATGAAACCAATCGCATACTTCTATTCCAAACTAGACAACGTAGAATGTGCATTGAAGCACTGCATGAGAACAGTTAATGCAGTATCTATTGCTGTAGATATAAGATTAAGATAAAGATGGTCTTTTATTAGTCCCACAATCTGGAAATTGCAGAAACAAGTGCAACCATAGTTTTGTTCCATCCTCTGGTTTTGAGAGTACCACGTGCGGTTTCTGCATTGCTTTTGCTGATGAACATGACGTTTTTGTCACCGGCGGGACATTTATAGTGTATGAATACATTGTTATCAAAACCACATCTGATTATAGAGAGATGTACAACATTAAACCCGGCTGTCATTATTATGTCAGGAGGATGGTACAAAACTAGATTGTTATGAGTTAGTAGAAAAAAGTAACCAAAAGTAAAGGCATCAAAAAGATTCGCCTTCAGAAAACGGAGAAGTGCTATTTGTAGATGGAAATAAATAAATAAATAAATAAATAAAATACTGTAGTTGTATCAAATGACACTGGGAAAAAGAACTTAGCAGTTACTCCTCAAATTACTCAGCTCATGCAACAGAATTAGTATCTTAAACAAAAGCGTGTAAACTAAAGAGAGTAAATTGTGTTACTATTTACACATATAGTCGTCTTAAAATGTGTAGCGCATACATTGCATAAGTGTTTTCCTTGAATACACATTGCAGACAATACAGCTAAAGAAGCTGTTGCGGACATACACGTTTTAGTGATAGAAGTCCCAAAGTTAAACAAAGGCTTTGGAGGAAAATGGTGTAACATCGCTACGTGATCTCTGTATGACCAAACAATAATCTTTACAAATGGGCTGCTATATTGAGTCATGGGATAACACATGTCTCAACAGGGGAAATGGTGCATCAGATATTACGTTATTATACGGCTTACGGCTTTAATGCTTATTCGAAACATTTTTGTAGGGCATGTTTAACGTGTGCGAAACACAATTCACAAGGTAATTTGAGTCCACGCAGAGGACGCTTTCCTACACCACAATATCCATTTCAAATTATTCATATGGACTTATTTGATAAAAACCAAAGTGAAGAAAAAAAATAAAATAAATGTTTGGTCATCATAGATGTGAATTCGAAATGGTTAGAACTCTTTCTAACCAACAAATCCAGATGCATTGACAGTGGCAAAAGTACTTTGTAAGGATATCATTCCGAGATATGGTATTCCTGAAAATAATAAACAGTGATAATAGTACCCATTTTGTTAACTAACTTGTGAAAGAGATAGGAATGTTTCACGTTGATTTGAAAGATAATTGTGCTTACCACCCTCAAAGCTCTGGATTGGTGAAAAGAATGAACAAAAAAAAAAAAAGTGAAAAGGCTATGCATTGAGGAAACGGGGAGGCAGTGGACACAGTGTATGGAAATTAGTAAAACTGTTTGTAAAAACGACAAGCACTGTGACTTTCCATTGAATGTTATGCGAGTCGCCTCTCTGTCCACTTTTAAACCTCGCTTGAAGATGAATATTCGGGCCTTTGACTCAGCATGAGACTGTTGCTGTTCTGTTGTTTTTCTGGTATCTACTGTAAATGTGTTTATGTGAGTTAATTTGAGTTATATACAGAGAGTTGCACTGTATTGTATTTCATTGTATTTAGGACCGAGACGTTGTAAAACATTGTTTGGAAGGCCTTATAGAATACCTCAAATTTAAGAACAAATGGGAAATAGATGCTGAAGCAACTTTAGCTGACTACATGTGAAAAGTGTTAGAAAAACAAAGACAGGCACAAATTTAGAGTGGTGAGGATCTTTCTGTCTCCTAGCAGGGCACTAAACTAGTGGAGCCAGGAGACTGGATGCTTGAAAGACGTTTGAAGATAAGACATATGTAATTACCCAAGGGGGAATGCCATGTTTAGTTTTATTGACAGCTCTCACAGCTGTAAATATAGTAGAAGAGTCAACATTGGTTCATTTGACACATGTAAAAAGGTCATTTTGGTTGAAATCTCCTACAAAGGAGATGAGCGGAAGTCTGATGATAGGGTGGTCTTATTTCATAAGACACCAGACTAAGTAGAGGGGATATTTCAGACAAAATGACCCTGAAGTGGTTAAAAGCAGCTGTTCTATGTTGGATGTATACAATTTTATTCTGATATTTTTGTTGTTGTGTTATATGTGGGAACAACCCAGAGTTACATAAACAAACTATGATGTGACTATAGTACAATACCAACAGTAAGAATCCCAATTACTAATCAAAATGGATTTGCAAACACCAAGCAGATAATTGAAAAAAAAAAAGTGATGGGACATATTTGTGGAGCTTGGACGACATGTTGATAGATTTGAGTTGGAACCATGAGTAATACTCAAGTGGGCAACTATTGGTCCACAGAACAAAGTTACAGGAGAAAGTCTGTACTTTCGTGAAAAGATAGCAATTGGACAACGAGATATCCAAAATAAGCAAATGAAATTGTATTATTGATATTATATTAATGCTTATCTTGATAATACATGTATGGATTGGGTCAGCGTGTATCCTGTGACTAGAGTTGATGTAGATGAACATGTTTTCTATGATAGTTGCTCTTGAAAATTTAAATAGCATTAATGTTGCTGACAGAGCTAAGCGGTTAGGAATCTTTTCACCACCACTGTGTCTGGTTTTGATAGTGGTTGAAATAAACTTCAATCCACTATCAAGAGGGGAAATCTGGTGGTGGTGTGGATATGATAGATCATTTGATAAATCACCCAAAAATGTAAAAGGTTTTGAGACTTAGTGCATATCTGTATGTGTTTTTCATAACTAGGCCCTGCTTATAGATTATTGGTAGTTTCTGGAGAGTGCCATTTCACAAAATGTAATTGATTGATCGTAAATGGTATGTTTTATATTGTTTGTTAATAAACTGTGTGAACTGTCCAATGTCATGACAGGACATCGGTGACGTTAAAAAAGAGAAAGCAGAGTATCACGGCAAAAAAAAAAAAAAAAATGATTCAACATACATGGAAGCCATCGGTGTTCTCCTTAGTGTAAGTAAGTAAGTAAGTGTAAATTAACAGATCAAGTAACAGGATTTGAGTCCTCGAACGAAGAACAAAGAACGCAGACAGGTCAACTGCATCATCACAACGTGCAAAAATTAGGTAATTGGACGCAAAGTGGGTTTGAAACTGTGCATGAACGGCTATCAACCAATCTCTAATGGCATTCCGAAACAGGATGACTGTTGATGTATTGTTGGATGAGAGAGGTGGTGTTTGTGCTATGTTCGGTGAACAATGTTGCACATTTATTCCCAACAACACAGCGGTGGGTGGTCGTCTAACCAGGGCCATAGAGGTCTCAGGACTCTTCATGGTAAAATGAAAGGACAACTGGTCTGTGTATATATATATATATACACATATATATACACATATATATATATATATATATATATATATATATATATATATATATTTGTTACTTTGGAATAAAGACATTAAATTGATGTAATTTTGTTTTAGAAAAATGCTGTAGTTTTTTTCTCTGAATACAACCTACAAACGGTTAAAAAGGACATTCTGAAATGTTTTTTTTTTGGGCTATCAAATATTTAGTTTGACACTCAAACCGCACACTATTCGTGTCAATTTGTTTGGTTCTATCTCCATGAGTATTTTTTTGTGGTGCATCAAAAGCGTGTTTTAACTTACTTAGGTAAGACAGGTTTAGTGGAGAGATGAGGCCAAACAGCATCACACATCTATGTGCAAGAGATGGCAACTGACAAAGAACCTTCACACCTACAATAACTGCCCCGATGTAATGTGGTGGCTGAAGATCCTCTTCCTCCCGGACAACAAACACCACCATGGTGCACTTGGCAGGCTCTTGATCCAATTCATCCTACAGACCACCATGATAAAAGACAAATTCATTAGAGTTATTTAGATTAAATTTTTTTCCACCATGAAAAAAAAACAAACAACATATATATGTGTGTGTGTGTGTGTGTGTGTGTGTGTGTGTGTGTGTGTGTGTTTATATATATATATATATATATATATATTTTTTTTTTTTTTGGAAGCATCTTTCAGGACACTCAAGGCCGCTGTACAGAGTAAAATACGAAAGTAAAAACACAAATACGGGTAGAAACACCAACACGTAAATCAAGCAGGATAAAATACAATAAAGTGGATGAGGGACATATCTGGAATTGGAGAGAGTAATTAAGGCGGAACAGATTGGTTTTGAGTTTAGTTTTAAACACAGGGAGGGTGGTGCAATTACAGAGGTCAGGTGGAGAGAGTTCCAGAGCTGGAGAACCGAATCGCTGAAGGCTCTGTCCCCCATGGTGGCAGGCAAGGGGTGGAGTGAGGAGGATGAAGACCGGAGAGCGCGGGATGGAGTGGGAATATGGATGATGTCTGAAAGGTAGGGAGGGGCGAGGTTGTGAAGAGATTTGAAAGTCATGTGTCATGTCATTATCCACTCCGCTTATCCGGTACAGGGTCACGGGAGGGTGCTGGAGCCTATCCCAGCTGACTACGGGCGAAAGGCGCACTACACCCTGAACTGGTCGCCAGCCATAGATTTGAAAATATATAGAAGAATTTTGAAAATGATTTGTTGATTGACTGGAAGCCAGTGGATCTGCTGAAGGATGGGGGGTTGATGTGATAGGTGGAAGGTGATTGGAATCCATTGCACATCCTTGAGGCACCCTAAAGCTCCCGTATGTCTGTCACTGAGTCTTGAATTTTTACTTAGTAAACTGAATTTGAGCATATGCAGTATTGAATTTTTGGTGAGGAGACCTTTTTTTTGAGGAATTAAAAACGCATTTTAAAGTCCTACATTCAAGTTTATTGGGATATAGTTCTTAACAAAAACATTATGATCGAAAAATTCAGAATCAAATTAAAAATATACAATTTATGTAATTCGAATTCAGTTTTTCAATTCAATAATTCAGTGTTCAATTCAAAACATTCAGGTTTCAATTCAAATATCAAAGTTAAGATATTCACATTCAAATAACCAATATTCAGATTTAGTTTCAAGTGGGACAAATATCAGACCATAGTCCAGCAATTAATCCAAACTCTGTGTCAAATTAAGTGATGATTGTACTGCCTTTATTATTTTAGAGGAGGAGTAATACCTGCTGCTGTATCTTCTAGTGCTGGACGATTAATCAAAATTTAAATCGTGATTTAGATTTCTTAATTTTGAAAATGTTCTAATTGAGGGAAAAATGTTTCAGATTAAGAAAGAGTTCAAACAAATTACATATGTTCAATTTGAGAGAACCTGGCTAACCAAGATGGAACTTTACACCCTGGAATTGAAGGAGATACTTGGAAAAAAAGGCCGAGTTACTGGCACTGAAATAAGACCTATGCTCAGTTCACTCAGTCATGTAAGAGGGTTGTGTTTTATTACTGCAAATAGAATTTGCATCAAACTATTTTGGATAAGTCCATCATAAGCATTAACAGAATAAAACAATAAAAGATCTGTTAGAGCTTATGGATATCTTGCTATTTTTTTTATTTAAAGTTGAGATGCACTTTTTGGGATGTAAGCAATGCATATGTGAGCTTTTATTTATTTAAGACACTTAATCATCTTGTGTCTTTTTAAATAGCAAAACGTTGAAGCTGGAAGGGAGGGCATAATCCATTCCTTGATGAAATTCCTCGGACAGTCTGCAGAGGAACTCATCACGGACTACCAGGTAAATTACAACAGTATTACGTTTTTAAAGCTGCAATTAACTCATAGACTGTGCAGCAAACATTTTTATTTGTCACAATATTCAAATAAATTAATTGCTGCCAGTATGTGACCTGCTCTGGCTAAAGGGTTGGCATTTGGCAAAGGTTACTTTCGGGTAATTGACAAAATAAATCAGAAGGTCCAAAGTTTCGATTTTGAGATTTCTACAAAAATCCTATCCTTGAGGTTGAGGTTTCTATTTTAATTTCCGTTTTCATTGCCCTTTTTATTTATTTTTTGATTCTCATATATGCTGTTATAAACATGTAATGCAGATTGCAAATACTGTCACATATCACTGGTGTCCGGCTGAAACATGTTGTCATAATTAGAGTAATTTCATGTTTTTCTAGATCTAATCTATTGGTCAATCCACACGAGTGGGTGTTACTTGTAAATATTACTGACCAATCTCAAATGTTGAAAATGGTTTGCTCTCTTTGGATGATGCAGTGTTAATGATTGCAAAAACGTGCCATTGGAAGTCTCCTGCAAGGTGAAGATTCTGGAGCTTCTTGGATACTGCCTGAAGACAGCGATATTCAGAACTATAAAAAGCAAACACAAATTTGGGACATTATGCACCTAACCATGGATGTATATGCTCTTTCAGGAAGTCAGCAGAGAACAAGCAAAAGAGGACCAGGCCAAGCAAATACTGAAGGTCTATGTCAGGGGTGTCAAACTCATTTTTATGGACGGGCCACATCGTAGTTGTGGTTTCCCTCAGAGGGACTGTGAACCCATATAAATTGATTGGAAAGCCAGTTTTGAAATCAGAAGCTAGTAAGTAATTGTTCAACAATTTTTCAATTTATTTTAAAAGGGGAGGATTGGTAACAAATAATTGGCAATATCTCATATCTCAGTGTTGTTGTGAAGAAAATATGCTAGAAACAGGAAGTTGATGCAGATGATTTGCCCTTTGCGGGCAACATAAAATTAGGTTGTGGGCCAGATCTGGCCCCGGGCCTTGAGTTTGACACACGTACTCTATGTCTTCCAAGCAAGTGAGGGACAAGAAGACACATCCCATGCCTCTGTTTCCATTGTTGCTTAAGAAAATGAGGTTGTGGAAATGTTGCCAGTCTCCTGCTCATGGGAATTAACTATGCGCTGAACTTACTAAATTTGCAGTACCCGTTTGAGGTGCATCAGAAGCTCTTTCTTGAGATAGATGGCCTGAAACTTGCACTCGGAGTCCATTCCCTGACTCTCCATTGAATGTTAGGCAAGCCCCCTCTCTGTCCACTTTTAAAACGTTTTGAAGACACATTTTTATTCTTTAGCTTTCGACTCAACATGTGACTGTCGTTGTTCTTCTTGTATCTACTGTACGTGTTTTAATTTGTGTTCTAATTTCCTGCTAATTTATACAACACCGTATGAAAAACACTTTGTTACAGCTCCAACTATTATAATTGCAAGTTATTTGTACATGGGTATTTCTTGTTTCGTGGACTAATACTGTGCGCAAATGCAAATGCTCGGCCTTTTATCACAAAAAATGTCCGAAGGGCAAGATCTTAATTCCTCCTCTAATATAAAACCTTCCCGAAGAACAAATCGTATAATTCTAACTTGCTAGATTTAGTCCAATGCACGATACATTTAGGCTAACTCGACGTCGCTCCAGTCAGTAAAGCACGCTTTATAGTTCACCAAAATGCATACCGTGAAATTCTTACCTTGTTTATGCGACGAGGATATTATCCCGTAAGGAGTTACACTGACGCTGTACTGCTTCTTTTTGTATTTCTCTGTTCAGGTCGTCCCTCCCGCATTTCGCCCAAAGTCAGACGGGATAGGCGGCAGCACCTCCCCGCAAGCCAGTACAAGATAGGCGGTGTGGAAGATAAAGATAACACGTCCCTCCGTTTGGATCGGGTATTGTGTTTTCTTTAGAGCTTTTGGTTCGTGTGCACTGTGCAACACAGTCTGAGCGCAAATACAAATGCTCGGCCTTTTATAAATAAAAAAAAAATCCGAAGAACAAGACCATCCTCGTCTAATATAAAACCTTCCCGATGAACGAACCTTATAAAACTTGCCCTCCGTCACAGCAAAACAATTTCTGCAACAATTTCATAAAACCATTTGTAAAAAGACAACGGTAAGATTTCGTCCAGTGTACGATCAGTTTAAGCAAACTGGGTTTAGCTAGTCAGTAAAACACTCTTTATAGTGTAGCAACGTTAGTAACGCTAAATTCTTACCTAGTTTATGAGACGAGTGCTGTACTTGACTATTTTTTGTAATTTATTATTATTTTTTTTTTTTAATGCTTTATAGAGCAAATTGCACCTATGACAGTTGTTATTACCACAGAAGCCATCTCAAATGGTTGCAAACTCTGAGGGTGACTTTGAACCGGAAGTCCCGCCTCAATCGTCATCTGATTGACAGCGGAATCCTGGAGCCAGAGAAGAGAAAAGAATCAGACACGAAGTTGAAGAAGCGGAAAAAAAATAAACATCGAATCTCCAAGTTCTCGCAACGAGGGTGACTGTTGGGGTCTGGAGAAGTGACCGGGAGATGGAGAGCCCCGTATTTTGGTCTTGGTAAGAGGGTAACTCACTTGATGTTGACGAGGGAACCTATGCCGCTATGCTATATACCGGCGTGAGAAAACTACGGCCCGGGGGCCACATGCGGCCCGTTAAACGTTTTAATCCGGCCCGCCGAATTTGAAAAAAAAAAAAAAAAACCTTGTTAATGTTTTATTTTCAAAATAGTGTGGTTTTTCAAAGACAAGCTTTTGTTCACTTTCATTTAAAATTAAATGTATTTTTTTTCTCAGATGAGATGAGGTTACCAAAACACTCCATCCATCTGCTCCTGGTCCAGCCCCTCTGTCAAATTTTAGAACCCATTGTGGCCCGCCAATAAAAAAGTTTTCCCACCCCTGCTATATACTATAAGCTATGTTAATGTCGTCAGGCCATTATAGAGTATTTCTTCTGACATTTTGAAGGAGAAATAATACTCAACGTTTTATTTTTTTATGATGTTTGAGGCATTCTGACTGAAATACAGTTCAATTGAGGTTACCAGTAGTCATTTCCATTACCTGTCAATGTAAATTAGAATGTAACTTACTACAGTGAACCCTCGGTTATCGCGGTTAATGGGGACCGAGACCACCCGCGAAAACTGAAAATCCGCGAAGTAGCGGCGCACCTTCAAAAATGCTTAAAAAAAAAAAAGTGCGAAGTAGCGGCGCACCTTCAAAAATGCTTTAAAAAAAAAGTGCGAAGTAGCGGCGCACCTTCAAAAATGCTTAAAAAAATAAATAAATAAAATAATAATATATATATATATATATATATATATATACGGGTAGAGAGAGAGAGGGTGAAATTCATGTTATAACAAAAAAAAAAAATTATTAAAACATTTTTTTATTCCCCAGCCATTATTTTTGTATTTATTCAATTACTTCTTTTTGTATTTATTTAATTACTTCGACTTTTACCTGCTGGTACGCCGTCCGGTGTGCCCTGGCATTCTTCATTTATTTATTCATTTATTCATTCATAACTGACAGCCTCGCGCTCCGCTCATGCCCGGGCGGAAGGTGTTCCTCTTCGGCTTAACAACCACGCACGCCGGCCGGTCTCCTCCGGAGCTCTCGCACGGTCCCGAACGGAGCGAAATGTCGCCCCGCTAGTGCCCGGGCGGAAGTTGTTCCTCTTCGGCTTAACTGCCACGCACGCTGGCCGGAGCTCTGGTACGGTCCGAACCGCGCGAAACGTCGCCCCAAATCGTGCCCGGGGGAACGTGCTCTTCTTTGTCCACTCTCCTCTTCGCCCACGTTCTTCTTCGGCGGACGCCGGCCGTCTAACCACTCCAGCGCCCCGTCGTGCCGCTCGGCGAAACTACAATGCCCCCGAATATTTTTTAGACCCGCGAAGCACTGAACCCGCGAAAGGTGAACCGCGAAGTAGCGAGGGTTCACTGTATTGCAACCAGATACCTATAAAATGTCATTTAATTTGCACTGTTTTGATCGCCACTGTTTTGCTCATTGAACAACAAATGAAAAGATGAATCATACACAGTGTTTGTAAAGATAATTGTCAATGTTTTATTAAATGAAATTCCAATGTAAAATTGTGTAATATTGTGTTATATAATGGGTCTACAACATACATTTCTCACAGACAAGTAGAGCTTTTTCTCATGAAATGTGTTGAAAAAAAACTAACATTTGAACATTGTTTTGCGTTACAACATCCGTGTTTACTGGTCATAAATTATTAACTTAAGTTTAATATACACTACACGAGCTGGGTAGCCACCACGCCTCAACCACCATAACAAGTTCGCTAACCCTTTAAGTCGAACGAGGTAGCTAACATATCGGGTTCAATTTGTACCAAAAATATGCTGTTGTGCCTTGTGTCTCTGTATATGTCGTCATGACGTGTCATTTGACAAAGCCTTGTGTCGATGTTAGTTGTCGATGTAACAGTCTTATGTTAGATGTCAATGTATGTCTATGTTAGATCTCAATGTGTCGATGTTAGATGTCAATCTATGTGTCTATATTAGATGTGTTTATGTTAGATGTCTATGTAAATGTTTGTTAGATGTCGATGTGTGTAAGATGTCTATGTAGAGGTTGGTTAGATGTCGATGTCTATGTAAATGTTTATGATGGATGTCGATGTGTCTGTTAGATGTCCGTGTTTGTTAGATGTGATTGTAATGGTTTATGTTATAGACGTCAATGTAAGTGTCAATGTTAGATGCCCATGCATGTTTGTTAGATGTCGATATATGTGTCATTGTTACATTTCAACGTAAATGTTGTTCGTGCAAGTTTCCAGTCCTCCAGCCACGTGACATCATGTGCGTCAAAGTGATAACTCGTACATTTCACGGAGGGAAAAAAAACAGACACCATTGGTAGTTTTGACCGGGAAAAAAAAAATCATTTATTTTTTTCGAACACCTCATGTCTCTTTCAGCGTAAGAATAAACATGACACGACCAAAATAAAATATACCAACACAGGCAAATATTTAAGGAGCACTCAAGAGATACACTTCAGCTCATTTAATCCCACCTATTTTTACTAACGCAAACCCTTCAATTCTAGCGCCCACAGAATAGTGTGCTATAATGCTATAAAAATATGGAGCCTTTACCTGACAGCGTTTGAATATAACTGAATTCCCATTGCTCACGAAAAACTGAGAAACTAAGAACAAACATTTCAAGCACAAGCTTGACTTGACTTCAACAGTTCTATTTTTTCTTTCGTGACAGCTCAGACATCAAAATAATGCTTTCCTTCTATAAAATAAAAACAGCATGACAAAAGGTGCTGAAATAAACTATATACGGAAGTGCGTGAGTGACAGTGTGTGCATGTGTTTTTGCAACGCATGTGTACACCCCGCCATACAAATTACACAATTCGTTGGGTATGTGGTATACACTTAAAAACAATTGCCTTGGAGCAAGTGAACACAACACGTCTCACACTGTATACATGCTGTAGAAGGGCTGGGCGATATGACCTCAAATCAATATCGCGAGAAATCGAGCAATTTTACCTCAATAACGATAAATGCACAATAAATTCCCACGTGGACTAAAATCAAAATAAATGCAGGAATTGCATATTGACTGTTTTTTTTATTGACCAACTGGTACACTTTACTTTCAATGAAAAATAAAAGTACAAAAATCATTTGTATGAACATTCCAAATAGCTTGCAGGGTTCGCGGTTAACTTTAAAAACTGCTTGCCCATAGGGCAAGTGCCACTAAAATTTGCCTTGCCCGAGTGGCCAAATTACTTGCCCGACTTGGGCAAGTGACAATTTTTTTTCTCTAAGAATAAAATGTTTATGGTTGTAAAATGTGCGCCACAAATGTAAATAAACATATAATCTGATAAGCATAAATTAATCTTGTTTTCATCATCAACCATGAAACCCTACTCACAAGAGCAAATGTATCATCCTGTGCAGTTATTGAAAATGTTAAT
The DNA here is from genome assembly GCF_059441095.1 of Idiotropiscis lumnitzeri. Taxonomy (NCBI): domain Eukaryota; kingdom Metazoa; phylum Chordata; class Actinopteri; order Syngnathiformes; family Syngnathidae; genus Idiotropiscis; species Idiotropiscis lumnitzeri. The sequence continues at coordinate 779,565 of NW_028283630.1, forward strand.
TGTAGTTTTAATAATTAACAAATCTGCATGTTAAATTGGGAAAATGATATTACAGCAATCCAGATGATCAATTTTAAGTCCAGGAGAGCGTATTAATTGAGGAATCACATGAGTAAATTATGAGTGTGGCAAATTTGTGTATTCCTTTAAGACCAGTGCCTGTGGTGCTGCCTCCATAAGTTTCATAGCATAAACAGAACACAGTCACTGACACTATGTCAGGTCACATCATGAAGCTAATGAATTAACAGCCAATAATCAAATATTACTCCCTTCCTTACTCACAACTGAATTGTCTACTTAAAAATATTCGAGCTATTTTAGTCATGTCAGAGGAATCCGAAATGTTCGGATTTGAACGAACTCGTCGCCACTCGTAAACATGCGCAGAAGGTAAGAAAACTTCCGGCTGTCAATTTTCGGCCAAAATATCGTAGGTTTTTGTTGTGTTTTTCAAACTTCAAATGAGGATGCTACGACAGCGAGTTCCAATACTGCGGGATTTATTGACGTCCACTTTAACTCGACATTCACTGAACTAACTGATCCCCGTAGCGCCCGCCCATTACCCCCGATAAGGCCAATGGACCATACCAAAACATAAGGGGTTGTCTGGGTTAAACCATCACCATACAGTGCACACAAACAGATCACACCACCGTTTTCGTCAAAATTAAAGATATTTGGCTGCTTTAAAAAATGCTTGCCCGGTCGGGCAAGTTGCCCATAATTTTACCTTGCCCGTGGCCAAATTTCACTTGCCCCGGGCAATCGGGAAGCGGTTAACCGCGAACCCTGAGCTTGCTTTGCATGACTTGAACAATGTCACAAAGAAAAAGGGTACCTCTTGCGAAATCTTTTTCTGCAAATAGATTGCGCCAAGATGCTCTCATGATGTAAATAATGGCAAATAAAAAAACGCGAAATAAAATGAAAGAAAATGTCAATGCAAGCCAAATAAACAAGTGGGTATTATCGGGGAAAATGTGCCGTCTCGAGTACTCTGCTGCGCAGTCGCCACTTGTCATCTATGGAATGCACAGTTAGGCTCAATCAGGGATCCATGTTGCGACCCGACCACAAGTCGGATGTAGATGCAAAATGCTTGACATGTCTAAGCTCCCGGCCCGATGTAGTCCATATCGGGAAATACGGCTTTCATGAAGCGTTTAAATCCTGTGCGCGCCACGTAACTAGAGGAGCTTTATCTTTAGCTATGTGCTAAGCTATCGCGTCCACCTCTGAGACGTTCTCTCGTATGGTGTCGCCTCCGTTCATGGGCTGTTGTCACTTGTCGAACCTTGCTTCTCACTTTGAACTTTCAGCACAGCATGGTTGTGTTGTGGGTGGTGAGAAAGCTTCTGGATTTGAATCGCCAGCAACGAGAGCGACAGACGGGTGGAGTCACATGACTAGAGGCGCTGTAGCGGTCTTAAAGGGGCATGAACATTGCCGCAGACAAAAGGCTTTTCTTTTTTTATTCATCGAATTTTCCGACATGGGCAAAATGATTTCGGTCATTGTAATAAATTTCGGTAACGGTAAATTTTCGGTTTATGCTGTAGCATGGCTTTCTTTGCCGTGGGTGTCAAATATTTTACTTTGTTTTCAGAGTGCTTACAGACCTCTTGGTTTTGCCTCAAAATAATTGTCTGCAAAGCAGTCTGTGCCATCCGCATCATTGATGTGCAGGAGTAGCTTGTTGGTAATAAATAGCTGCAAGAAGTCCGCTGTTTGCCGCAGCATCCAGTGGTCCAGCGCTCGCAGTGAAAGTCTTGTCTGGCAGCCCGAACCATCCCCAAACATTTCGAGATGCACGCCCACTAAATTCCAGAAATATAAACATGGACAAACTTGACATTCTTCCAGATTCTGTCTCTTTGCATTGTTTTGAAGTTACTCCTGCAACTTTTCCACTTCTTCGATCCTCCCCATTGTCTGAAAAAGAAGTGTATATTTTGATTTGAAATAATGACCTCAACATACCAATACATTTGTTTATCATCTGAACTGGATTATTTTGAAACAACATTTGGGATGGACATCTGGGATTTGTTGTTGTGTATATTCAGAGTAATCCTTTTCTTGTATATAGCTAAAGCAATAGTCGCTGGCCTTGAAAATGGGTACAAGACTTGACCAAATTAAGATGCCATAAGGTCTAATTTGCCCCTTCTCTACCACAACCGATTTAGAGGCCATTAGTAACAGATTTGAGAAGACCACTTTTAAAGATATGAAGCCAGAGCTCGGCACCGGACCCATTTTTATTATTTATTATAATTTTAATGTATTATTGAGCAAATGACACAATATGTCAGTAGTGATTACCACAGAAGTCATGTCAAAATAGTGCAAATTCTGAGGTCGACTTCAAATCAGACAGGCGGAGACGAGCGCCAGAGAAGAGATGAGAATCAGAAGAGATGTTGAAGAAGCTAATAACAAAAAAAACAAAAAAACACATCAAATCTCCATGTAGTAGCAACGGGGATGGCTCATGGGGTCAGGAGAAGTGAGCGGGAGATGGGGAGTATGAGGTGCCGTTGGGGACAAAAGTCAGGAATCGCTTCACACTTCTGAAATGCACTCTTACACACCAGTGAAATTGTTGTTGCTCATGCATACTTATGAAACGCTATCATACATACGAGTGAAACGCTCTCATACACACTAGTGAAATAGTTGTTGCTCATACACTCGTCAAATGCGCTCATACACATAGGTGAAACATTCTCATACACACCAGTGAAAGGCGCTCAGGCACAATTGTGAAATTATTGTTATTCATAAATACAACTGAAACATGCTCATGCCCATACACGAGTGAAATGCTTTCATACAAACACCCACACTGTTGAAAATGCTGTCATGAACACAAGATCGCTTACAAATACTAAAATGTAAAAATTAATCATTTATTTAGCAGGGATGCATGGTGGGCGACTTGTTAGCACGATGGTCTCACAATGCAGAGGTCGCGGGATTGATTCCGGCTTTCCTGTTTGGAGTTTGCATGTTTCCCACACGCCTGCGTGGGTTCTCCGGTTTCCTCCCACATTCCAAACACATGCATGGCAGGTTGTTTGGACACCCTAAATTGGTGTGAGTGTGAGCGCGGATGGTTGTTTGTCTTTGTGTGACCTGCGATTGGCTGGCAACCAGTTTAGGGTGTACCCCACCTACTGCCCCAAGATAGCTGGGATAGGCTCCAGCACCCCCCGCAACCCTTGTGAGGAGAAGCCGTACAGATAATGGATGGTGGGATGGCATTCATAATGGACGGCCGCCACGGTGGGCGACTTGTGAGCACGATGGTCTCACAATGCAGAGGTTGTGGGATCGATTCCGGCTCCGGCCTTCCTGTGTAGAGTTTGCATGTTCTCCCAAGCCTGCGTAGTTTTCTCTGAGTTCGCCAGTTTCCTCGCACATTGCAAAAACATGCATCCATTTACTCTGATGCCAATGTTTTCTGTACCTTATGGCAGATTTTTCTCTTTGCCGAAGACTATTAGCACTTGTAGAGCGAGGACCTGTGCCACAGTCGTCAACTGCACCCTAAAATCAGATCATTTTGTATTTTAGACATTACACACTACACAGTTAAAGATGGTCCAAAAAAGAAAAATGGATTAATGTATTTCAACTTACATAATACTCTTTAAAGAGCTGACCAGCTCATTCCCAGAGGTACGTATTGGGGCGTATTGGTCGTCTTTACAGAAGACTCCAGGAGGTAACTCAGGTTTGACCTTCAGCCACAACAGAGTGTTGGGTGTGAGTGCTTCCAAGTCGTTGAGGTCGGAAGATGTCCTTGTGATAGGCCTGCTGTTTATAACTGCTTCAGCCTCACCAAGCAAGGTATATTGACTTTCTTCACCCGAAATTTGTTCTTTTACAGTGACATTCAGGATTTTTCTCACAGACCAAATAAGTCGCTCACAGCTTCCTCCGTGGTGGGAACCTGCTGGGGGATTGCTATGCCACTGAATACCTTTTTGCAGCAAGTGTTTCTCGATTTACTTAGTGTTCCATTCTTTGATTGATTTCTTCATTTCACTGTCAGCTGATCTAAAGTTGGTTCCGTTATCAGAATACATCTCTCTCACTTGTCCTCTTCTGACAAGAAATCTTCGGATTGCGTTGAGACAAGCATCTGTGTCACGTGAAGATGCAATTTCCAGATGTACGGCTCGTACAGCGAGACATGTAAAAATCACGCCGTATCTCTTTACTTGTCCTCTAACCCTACTTACTTAGAATGGACCAAAATAATCAACGCCAATTCTCTTGAAAGGCGGATCGTCAGGTAGCACTCTTCTGATGACTCTAGCAGCTCGAGGTATCCAAAACTGTTGATGCAGATTAGCCATCATGTGGTTCCTTCCAGCGTGAGCTGTAATCTCATGAATGTATCTCAGGACTAGCTTTGTGTTATGTGAATCCTTGGCAAGATGGCTTGCTGTTTTGCTGTTTCAGGCATGGCTGCGTGGCTCAACTGTCCACCAACCCTCATGACACCATCTTGAAGTACTATATTGAACTTGTAAAGTGGGCTACTTTTCTTCACCCTTTTTTGTTTTTCAAATATGGCTAAATCTTTTTTGAAACTTCGCCTTTGACAGTATTTCACAAGTTCTCTTTCTGCTTTATCCAAGTCGTCGCAGGTCAAATACTTTCCTTTGACAGTTCTCTTGAATAAATTCATCTTGCCTTCTTCACCTAATGTGATTAACTCCTTTCTATTTTCCTTTACTCTGTCAGTAAGTCTTTCAGCTTTAGAAACCAGGCTACGGCCTGCTTCAATGCTGTCCAAGACGAATAATGGTTCATCCACTGGCCCAGAGAATCTTTGGGCTACAGTGACTGAATTACATGCACTTGAGTCACTCATTTGACCTCCAGGTCATTAATTGGTAATTTGAAGTGGTTTTTGTGTTTAACTAAATTCCTGGACACTGCCTGATTTTTTTCAGAGCTGTACAACCACTAGAAAGGGTGGTTCCCACAATGTGAGTTTTGCTCAGGTGGCCCAACAATGTCACAAAAACAAGTAGGGGTGTGTGTGTGTGTTTGTATAAGCTACATGTTGGGGACCAACATCGGACAGCACACCCACTGTAGGGGACCAAAATTTTTGTGGGGACCAAAAATCTGGGCCCCACAAAAAAGAGCATTGAATTCAGTGATAAGAAGCTCAGGGGGAGGTCCTGTCAAAGTTTCAGGGCTTCCCAGGAAGGTCACAAAAACAAGACGAGTGTGCTAGAAATGTGTGTGCGGAAAAATTACTCAGGATCGCTGTCTAGTGGTCGGTCCCGGTACTGCACTTACGCACACTTCACACACTCGGCTGGTCTGCGCATGTGCAGGACAGTCTGCTTTATGTCAGGCAGCCACCCTCCCCTCCCCCACAGCCCAACCCGAAAAATTGAGATGTTAGTTAAGTATTTATTCCTATTATTGAGTGAGATTACATATTTTTACTTGGCAGCTGGCACAACAGCTAAGCTTGGAGCACAGTTATTGCAAAATAAAATAAATAAACAGTAACAACAATAACGATTGTTAATATTGTTATACTTTATAGCGTAACCTATTTATACTAATTTTCTGTATGCAATTTCAAGTGCAACTAATATAGTTGTGCATATAGATAGCCACCAAACTCCATACATTAGATAAAAATAAGAGCCACGATGTTAACCAATTAACAGTTCAAGAAAAAAGCAGACATCCAAGAACTTGCTTTGTTACTTTTGCGTGGCCAGAACTACAAACCCCAAAGCAGAGCAAACCCAAAACATCAGAGAAAGTACAATACTGTTGTCAAGGAGTGGTGCTGCTGCTTTGCGATCGCTGCCACCATAGTGAACGCGCTACCACATTCGTGCACACGCACACATGCCACACACCTGTTTTCCACGTCCTGTCAGTCCACTCCGTCGGTCCACATTTATTTCGTTGGTCAGCCATCACGGTTGGGTGCGCACTAGATCGCTGTTAAACCATCTTCTACGCCACAGTCCTCGTGTTCAACAAACATTTCTCCCGAACTCGCCTACCATGCACAACTCTCCACTTTCAAACCGAGCGCCGCTGTTACTTCCGGGTTTTTAGCGCCAAGCACTTGACGCTAGCGTGTGACGTCATGGCGAAATACTAGGTTTTAAAATAAAAATTTTCTTTTTTTTGTACAGTCTAAGTGCATGGGGTTATGATAGATCGAATGAGTATACCTTTATGTACTCACTAACATTTATGTTGATCATAAAATGTTGTTTTGATGAAGAAAACTGTTATTTTTTAGAATCAATTGGCTTAGGGCACTTGGGCAAACTACGGCCCGGGGGCCACTTGTGGCCCGTTAAACGTTTCAATCCAGCCCCCCAAACTTGAAAAAAATTAAATGAATAAGCCTTGTTAATGGTTTATTTTCTAAATACTGTGGTTTTTCAAAGACATATATATTGTTGTAATGCTTTTGTTCACTTTCGTTTAAAATTAAATGTATTTTAGGACTCATTGTGCCCCCCCCCCCCCTCCCAATCAAAAAGTTTGCCCATCCCTGGCATAGTGGATGGGCCGAGGAGTTTAAAAGGCACACATCATGCATTTTTCAGTCAGTTTTAGCCAGGGCTTGGTATGGGGAAGACCAGCTGGTTTACATGTAATCATTAAATTTTCCCAAGTTTTATTTAAGTTAATTGGACAAAACAAAAAAACGCAATATTCTTCTGCCAGAGAGTATGTAATATTCTTCTGCCATTTTATTGTAGAGGGCCATTTTGAGCCCCTAACAATATTATTCAACCAAGAGATCATGAGTCGTCGCCCACTTACTTTCTGAAGTCAGCTGGGATGTCACGGCTGTGACCCTCGTGAGGATAAAGTGGTTCAGATGGAAAAGTAGGACTAAGGGCTTTTTCTCAGGTTTCCATGCGCAAATCCATGTATATTAGGTTAATTGGAGACTCTAAATTCTCTACTCATCAAATGACATTCGTGACCCTGATGGATAGATAAAATAGATTATTAATCTGCCATGGGAAGTCCAAGGTGTCTGGTAGAAAGAAATGCATTCATACACTCATTACACAGTCAACCAAGCAAAGACACAAAGCCTAGGGCAGGGGCGGGCAAACTTTTTGATTGGAGGACCACAATGGGTTCTAAAATATGACAGAGGGGCCGGACCAGGAGCAGATGGATGGAGTGTTTTGGAAACCTCACCTCATCTGAGAAAAAAAATACATTTAATTTTATATGAAAGTGAATAAAAGCATTCCAACAATAATATTTGTCTTTGAAAACCACAGTGTTTAGAAAATAAAACATTAACAAGGTTTATTCATTAAATTTTTTTCAAGTTCGGCGGCCCGGATTAAAACTTTTAACGGGCCGCATGTGGCCCCCGGGCCGTAGTTTGCCCTCGCCTGGCCTAGGGCATAAACACATACATGTAATATCCAATCCGCTTATTCTCACAAGGATAGCGTGCTGGAGCCTACCCAGCTGTCAACGGGCAGTAGGCGGGGCACACCCTGAAGTGGTTGCCAGCCAATCGCAGGACACGCAAAGACGAACAACCATCTGCGCTCAAACTCACTCACAAATGCAACCTCCACACAGGAAAGCTGGGTCCCGGGATCGAACCCTGCACCTTGGGACTGCGAGCCGGATGTCCTAACCAGTCTTAACTCATTAAATACCAGCCATTTTCACTGGAGCAACCCACTCAATCCCAGAGTTTTCCTGGGTTTTGACTAATATTGCAAGGCCCACAGAATATTGTATTCTAATGCTATATAGACATGGAGCACACCCGAAGAAAGATGAGACTCTCTTCTTTCAACAGAAAAAAAATGTTTGTTCCTATCTTTTTCCATTCTTGAACAATCGGCATTTGAAAATAGCTAAATTTCATGAAAACTCCAATCCCTGGGGAAAAAACTGAGAAAATGAGCTTTTTGTAAACTGATGCATTTTGACCATAATTTGAACTTTGACACTATTATTTATGGCTTTTATGACACCTCTAACATCTAAATAATGCATGCCTTCTATAAAATAACAAAAAAAAGCACAAAAAATATGTTTTTGATAAAATAAATTTATTTGCACATAACACTAAACGACTGAACTGTTGAACTATGTACAAAAATGAAATACATCAGTGTCATACATACTTTTTTTTTGTGTGATATAAAATAAAACAGTTGCCTTGATGCAAGGGCACACAACATAGTTCACACCACATTCTTGTTTCACTCCGTTTGCCTTTGCGCAAACAGACCCGACACTTTCGTTGTGGTCTGGCTTTGCTGGTCCGTGGAAAATAGGCGAGCTTGTGTTTGTCCACTGGGGTTTGTGTGAAAATAATTGTCTGGGAAGTGATTGCTGGCATCCGCGATGTGCTGCAGAAGCTCATCCGTGAGAAACAGCTGCAGGAAATCAGCTGGCTCCTCAGACTCCAAATGGGCAGCGGCATTCAGTGGTCCAGGGGTTGCTGTAAAGTCGATTTTCCTCGGTTGCCATCCAGTGTGACGCCATCCGGAACCACTGCTTCCTGATGCACAACCTGTAAATTACAGAAATATAAACAATTGGAAATATATATTTATTGCTGCATTTTATTGCTGGCGTGTGAAGTTTCATATTATAATTTACCTTTCTTTACACCAACAAGACGAGGAGGAACTTTCTTGCCGCGGGATGCACAATCTGTGAATTTTAGAAAGTATGCATGATTACCACACCATTCAGTATTGTTGTTTCCTCGTCGGGGAGGAGATACGCTCGCGTCTAACTGCACATTTATGCGACATTTTCTGCCCGCAAGATGCATGATATGTACAATAAAAGCATGAGGGGTAAAACCACATGTTCAATGGTAACTTGCGAGCGCTTACCTCCTCGTTCGGGGGGATCTGGTGAGGACTCTCAGCTGCTTTGGCTATTGTCCGAAGGCAGGCGATGCAGGCCGCAAGGCACGCGCACCCTCTTTAGACGCCTGTTTGTTGTGACGACGACGAAGCGTCATCCTCTCAACCAAAGCGTCTCCATCGCCTTGATGCTTTTAGGAAGCTTTTTTTTACAAAAACGCATTCCTCGATCGTCATTTGCTTGGAGGATTTCATTGCTAACGCTACTAATGCGACTGCTGCTAGTGCTGCCGATGCTGCTGCTACCCACGCTGCTCTCCACACTTATAAGTCTACCCCAGGATCCCGCCCCCCATTTGTACCTCTGGCGCAGATTCAAGGCGGATCTTTTGCACCTCTGCCCCCTGCTGGGTGATTTTTACATGATTCACAATGCGGACAAGGCTGATTCTCAGTCAGAGGTTGCATCAGACCCTTATGTACACTATGACGTAAAAAAGACAGGAAACGTACTTATACGTCTTTGGTAGAGGGCGCCATTGCATTAAAAGACGTCTTTGTACGTCTAAGGGAGTAAATGAGTTGAACAAAGTACAGGGTCCTTCACCTGACTACAGATGATCTTCTGGGGACTTTATTTGGTTTTAATCACTTTTGGGGTCTGTATCTATGCACACTCCCTGGTTTTGCTACCTTCCCGGGTACCACATACACACTGCTTAGTTTCTCTGCCTTCGTGGGTACCACATACATATTGCTTGGTTTCTCTGCCTTCCTGGGTACGACATACACACTGCCTGGTTTTGCTACCTTCCTGGGTACCAGTCACACAAACGTCAGACGACTCAGCACATACCGACTGTCTCAGCACTACACACTTTCACTCCAAGGCAGTGCTGTGAACCAACTTACTGACAAGAGGTAGTATTTAGAATTTTAAAAAGTGCTTGAAAGGTTTTGTTCATGTAAAACCAACAGATTATGACATTATTATTATTATTTAAATCAGTATTAAACAGCATCAGCATAGGTTAAAGATATTATACAGACTATATACGATAAAAAAATACTAAACCACCCTTGCTTTTCCGTCATTTCTTGTATAAGTTAACACACAGATGTATAACATTTGTTTATACAAATATAACGATTAAAAAGTAGCTGATTAGAGTTTTAATTTTGTATTCATTAATCTGTAATAAAAATGGACATATTTTGGTTAATAAAATTAACAAGAAATAAAAGTAAAGGGTGTTCTAATACTTTTTTCAAGATTGTCCTAACATACATTTAATGTTTACAGTATATGTCTTCGGAAGAAGCGCAGCATTAGATTTTTTTTTTTGTTCTCTCTCTTTGACTTCTGAATTTGAATTTCTGTCACAGATGTGCTTGAATTCTATTTTGGATGATTTGTGTTAAACTGCACAAATATTTGAAGAGCCATAGAATTCAAGAATCACACCAGTGCTGCTACTCCTCCGAACGGGTGAACGCCCTTGATTAACAACCTGCGTTGAGGTGGCTTTTGAGATTCGTGGTGTGGGAGAAAAATCTCTGAAGGCATTCTTAGACTTCAAGAGAGGGTCCACAATTTTCAAAGATTCACTTCCGTCTGAATCAGAGGCCTCACTTGTATCCGGAATATATTCATCTCCACTGTCATCTGAGTTGGAGTAATAATGCTTATCCATTCCAAAGTCAGCCTGTTTTTTTAATCTAAAAAACAACAACAACGAAATATAAAGGATAGAAGGCAGGAGACCAATAAAATATATGCAATTTGCTTGTAAGATTCCCTGAAATCTATATGGGTTGTTTACCTGTATACTTTTGGTCCTCCTGAGCCTTGGGATAGTAATATGGTCTGGGTCTGAGGCGCAAAGTTCAGGGGCAGGATTTGACAATGATTCGTCAGAATCTGTGTCGTTATTCCAAGGAAGATTCAGCCCATATTTTTTGTCCAAGGGAGGAGACTGGGTTGCATCAGAGTCCAAGAGAAAATTGAGAACCCATTAAATACTTAATCCCCAGAGGAATCTGCACAGAAAAAGGTCTTAATTCTATTTGAAAAAAAAAAAAAAACTAAAATATTGATGAATGATATGACAAAATAATGTAATAACAAAATTAATTGACCGTAACAAAAAGCTCCCGGGAGGAAAACTACATTAAATGTTTTTTTAACAGGGCAGTGAAAATATTGGAAAATAAAAACGATAATAAATAAAATAATATAAAAAAAGAATTCAATGTGTATCGATGGACCCATATGAAATACTTATATCGCTATGTACTTATCAGCCATATCGCCCAGCCCAATATGTAACTGCAACTTCAAAACCTCGGGCCATAACAGGATTGTAACATGGGATGCATATCTTCATTCCTAAATTTGTAGATCCCGAGGAGGCTGCTCAATGGTCCTGGTAATCTAAACCTCAACCAATTCGGTCACAGCCAATGTTCTCCATCCTTGTTAAGAAGTTTTGAAATGATTTAATAGATATACTATTGCAAACTATACCAGAATTTTAGACATTTTAAACTTTTGATCACAATTTTACCTATTTTCTAAAAATCTGAAGAATCCACATGCCAAATCACCTGCTGTAGACACATAGGTTCTGTTCTGACAGATAATTCAGTTACAGGTTGTGTACTTAAAGCCAATAAGAGGGCAATGCAGCAGTCGACAACCTGACGAAAGCTTAAGTCTCCCAATGAGAGAACTGTAGTGGCTGGTAGGTTCTTAGATTGTAACATAGTAAAGACATATACTAGGCATAACTGTATATCATATGATGATGAGGGAAAATATTATTAGCTACGATTTATGTCCAGATATATTAGAAAACTTGTCCAACCAGCACAGGTCTATCTAACTGTAATTTTAACATCTCAAGACACGACAGGATGACCACATGATACGCATACCTCCTTTTCAGAGTCTGTCAAAACTTGAGAAGGCTGCTTCGATGTTCTGGTGGCATCAACCTCAGCCGATTCAGTCATTGTCGGTTGTCCTCCATCCTAATGAACAAGTTGAATATTAATTTAATGAATTAAAAAAAGAAAATGGATCAGAATTTTACACATTTTAGGCTTTGGCCACCCAAAACAAAAACTAACAAGTTCACGAATGAAACAAAACCAATTACTTTAGCGCATGACAATTAATCTTCAGTAGAGATATGTTGTGACTGATATTTCAGTCACAGGTTGTCTTTTGAACGCCACCAGGGGCGCAATGGAGCACAGGACAGCCAAAAGTCTTCTTGTCGGACACCTGTAGTGGCTGGTAGGTTCTAAGATTATAACATAGTAAAGGCACATACAACTCCTAACTGTATTTCATATGATAATGAAGGAAAAGATGATTAGCTATGATTTATGTCAACAATAAAAATGGCTCTACGGGGTCCCCACAAACACAAACCTGACAGTTGGGTGTCAGATGGCCAACATACCTGACACGCAATTCAACTCAACTGGACCCCACAACACAAGAAAAAGCTGAGTGAGCCTCAAACCAGACATACACATTCACTGACAAATATCCTGTGACACCAGATATATTAGAAGTCTTGTCTAATCAGCACACGTCTATCTAACTGCAATTTTAACATCTCGAGACACGACAGGATGAGTACACGATACGCATACCTCCATATCTGAGTCTGTAAAGCCTGGAGGAGGCTGCTTCGATGTTTTAGTAGCATCATAAATTTATTGAATTAATTATATTTGAGGTTGGATAAGATTTTTACACATTTTAAGCCTTAGCCACCCAAAACAAAACATAAGCTCATGAATGAAATAAAACTAATTAATTTCGCCCATGCCAATTAATCTTCTGTAGACGCGTGTTGTGACCAGTGTTGTTTTTGGCAGGCATTTTAGATTTTGTCCAAGTCATTTGGACAAAGTGCTGATTTGTTTACATCACATTTAGTCATCCCAATTCGTTATAGTTTTAGTCCAGTTTTAGTCAACGAAAACTAAAAAAAGGGTTTTAGTCCAGTTTTAATCGACGGAAACGCAAAAAAAGTTTTACCCTAGTTTTCGTCAATTTATTCACAAAGGTTTTAGTCCAAGCGGCACGGTGGCCCAACTGGTTAGCAGGATGGCCTCACAATATTGAGGTCGTAGGTACGATTCTGGCTCCGGCCTTCCTGCGTGGGTTTCCTCTGGGTAATTCGGTTTCCTCCCATATTCTTAAAACATGCATGGCAAGTTGCTTGGACACTCTAATTGCCCCTAGGCATGAGTGTGAGCGTGGATGGTTGTTCGTCTATGTATGCCCTGCGATTGGCTGGACACCAATTCAAGGGTGTACCTCGCCTACTGCCGAAGACAGCTGGGATCGGCTCCAACACCCCCCGCGACCCTAGTGAGGAGAAGCGGTACAGATAACGGATGGATGGATGGATGGGTTTAAGTCCATTTGAGTTAAAACAAGGCATTCAAGGTTTCCACCCAATAACAAAGACTTTTGGATGGACTACAAAGGATTCTTCATTACAAACAGAAAAAAGTGGCAACAGTGGAATCAATGCTCACTGCTCCAAAATAAGCAGAGAAGCAAAACATTTTGTTGGGCAACTGTTGTGGCTTTATTTCACTAAAAGCAACATAAAATAATTTATGAACCACATGCTAACAATTTTGTCTCGTCAACGAAAAAAATTCATGTACATCACGTCATGTTTTCGTCATAAAAGAACCTCGTTTAGCTTGTCATCGTCATTAAAAAAGGGGCGTTAACGAAGTATTTTCGTCATAGTCATCAGTGACGAAAACAACACTGGTTGTGACTGATATTTCAGTCCCAGGTTGTCTCCTGAACACCACCAATTGGGCAAGGGGGCGCAGGAAAGCCTGGGGTCTTCTATTTTTACAGTATAGAAAGGCTAAATATCAAATTGAAACAGTGTTTTATATCATGAATATACAGGGTTGGTGCTGGTTCTGGTAGGGAAACCACAACATAAAGATGTCCTTAATTAGTCCCACAATGGGGATATTTGCAATATGGCATATGATGGCCTAACAGGGCCACCGCCCAGAAAAGAGTAACGCAGAACTTTGTAATACTGTCACTCCCTGACCAGTTCGTTGTTCCTGAAGAGCCAAACTTTGACTCAGACCCACAAATTTGAATTACAGATAGTGGACAATGGAGAACTCCCCCAGTCAGTCAGCATGTTCAACTTCCATAGAAACCTCAACATACATTTATTAGATTGCCAAACTAATTGGAAACTACATCACCAGAACACCACAAGTGGGCTCTGTTATTGTACTTAAAGATGCATCTTACAAACCTGTGTTCTCCAAGGCCAGCTGGTCCATAGTCTTAAGTTATTTCTTCGCCAACATCAATGTCTCGGAGCGCAAACAGACAGAGGTGTGGTCTGTCCTCTGTTGTCTTCTTCTTCATTTTACAGTTGGGGTGCATGTGGTCATCATTAACCAGTCTTCCCAGACTGCCATCTTCTTGAGCGGCATCAACACTTAAAATAGATTTAAAAAAAAAAAAAAACAATTATTCAATCAATGTCAGAAATTAATCTTTGAGACAATCTTGTGTACACAAAACATAAAAATAGGAAATCCACAATTTTTAAATCTTCTAAATCAAATCATACAAGAAATTTCTATTGGAATCAGACCCTATTAACAGCTTGTCTTTGAGACTTCATGGTCTATATTTTCATTTGTACAGATTCAACGCATGAATAAAAGTAATTACCGTATTTTCGCAGTCATAAGCAAACAAAGCGCCCTGTCAGTCGATGCGTCCATTAAATGGACAAAGTACCACTCACGTCCATCAGCCCTTGTCATCAACGAGCTGTTGGAAGTGCATGTTAGCACACCCTGCTGGGCAAAGAGTGAGTTGTCCATGCTTACAATCGACCGTGACAAATACACCATCTGACTATAATGTTTGGGTGATGGTGTTGGAAAAAGCTGGACAAAGGGCAGCTGTCCACAATGTTTTAGTCTGTCTTATCATTTATGTTATTGCAAGCAAGAAACGTCCCAGGTTTAGACAACAGACAAAAAGTCCAAAGCATAACAGCACATCTCTTTAAACAGCCATGCAAATCTCTCTAAACAGCTATGGGATTGTGGGTCTCTGCTCCCAGAATGCATTGCTTGAATTAGCTAAGGCTGAGTGGCTTTTGTATTATTTTCATTTTTTTTGGGTATATTGATGGCATGAGAGATACATGTTTGTGTTAATCTTATTTCTATGTTTCATTGTTTGCTTGTATGATGAGTTTTTTATTTTTTTTTGAAACCGTGACTCTAAGGAGTGTGGTGAGCAGCCAAGTCCCTCCCCTGACGTTGCTTTGTAGGCTATTGCCAATGCACCTAATATTGGCCTGAGCCATTGTCAGCTATTGTCAATAGAGACTTGGCGTCTGCTGCAACAATGGGGTGATTGCTCATGTTATTGGGGCATAGTAGGCTGCTATTGGCTGTGTCAGTGTGGGCAGCTCTGCCAAGTTCATGCTATGCTAACAGCAGCTGTGCTATCGTCTTGTCAGGCGGTGCGTCCAGTATATGTTACAAAGACAGAAATAGCGGCCTCAACAGGTGTTGCGCCCTTTGACACGGCGCGTCTTTTGGGTGCGAAAATACGGTATACATTTTTGCTTAGAGAATGATTTTTCCCCTAACACTTATGGGATGAGTATGTGTTTATTTTTTTAAATAAAAACAAAAATAAGATAACATCTCAATCTTTGCCTCACCTCCAAGTTTTTTCTTGCCGGCGGAAGTCAAACAAAAAGACAGTGCCTCTTCCATCCATCTTCCTGCGTTGAGATTTATCAGAATCTATCAATTTTCCTCTGTACTCCATAATAAAGAATAAAGTCGTCTTTCCTGAAAGGGGCCTTGGTAAATACTCCTCGACCTAGTTAACAGGGAAATCAAGATAGCTTCGTCATATTTTTAAGCACACAAATAAGGAGTCATCATATTCATTTGGGCCACTATACTAATGTAGGGTGGTTTGAAACATTGCTTCTTGTGAGGGATAGAGCAGAGCCCTTCTTTATGATTTTAAAGGAACAGACCAGCCAAAATTCATTTTCCAGCATTGCATTAGCCAGTATGTATTAGGACTGAAAGTACAAATGTCAATGGCACCTGGTTACGTAAAAAAAAAACTTTAAGATTATTTAGTTTCATAACAATGACATACACTGTATACACAGTCATATTGGATCGCGTCACGTGATCTCTGTGACGTATAACGTGCTTTACACTAGACTATCAATATCGGACTTGTTCACTGGTCTATTGTGGTATAAAAATGCCGGAGGGCGTCATCAAGTACAGCCTTAATTTAGGTAGAACTCCTACCATCAGGTTTCACGCTCACTGAAATAACTTGAAACTGACAAAAGAAAAGGTCAAGACACTCTTAATGTAAAATAACCACTTAAAAAACGATGTCAGCTTGGTTATCAGAAAACAATAATATATCTTAGCAAAAGCGTTAACATCATACCTTTAAATGAGTTTATATACTTCGCTTCTAACTCTGCAGTCTTGTCCAGACCCTTGACTGCATGTTCAATAGTATCCTGCTTTGGGGACTTCCTGCATCTCAGGGAAGGCATTGTTTATTCTATAAAGAAAAAAGACAGTTTTGTGTTGAGAATTATTAATACTATAGGCTAAATGGAGTTTTAACAATATCAGTGTAAGAAAAATAAATTATAAATTAAAAAAATATCAATCCCTCCATCCCAATTAATGATTTCAACCATAATAGTTTATATTGAAGTTTAAACAACAGACAGACAGATTTATGCAGTGTGACTACAAAAATCTTACCAAAATTGCATTCACAGTAACCTTTGCTTTAAGAATCATGTAATTAACCAGTGAACATCGTGTCTTACACAAAAATTAATGACAGAAATTATCATGGTACTTGCATTCTGTTGTTCTATAACAAAAGTGCAAGCTGTTAGCTCCGCAAAGCTAACGCAACAAGCTAGCGTCCCTCGTGCTCACATTCAATGCAAACCTGACCACCGGATGAAAATACGCGTCGGTTTAGTTCTTTAAATGAGTAAAAGCACCATGACGTTTTATAATTATTCAATGCTTAACTGGAGCTCGTCAATTATGTCGATGTAGGAGCACATGTTTGCTAGGCCAGTGTTGTAGGCCCACATCCATGGTGCTACTTTGTATAGTGTTTTCCACACAACTATCTCTAACCATGAACAAATGCACTCGAGGCATGTTTTGAATAAAAACAAACGAAAAACACTTACCTCTCCGTTTCAACAGCAGTTCGAACTTCGAAGTGGTGATATTCTCCAGCGTTAAGCACCTGCTCGAACTGCGAATAGGTCAAATTCAACAGCGTCTTTTTTCTGTCTTAATAAGGACGCGATGAGAGGAGGAGCGCTTGCCTTTTCGTCAGCACGCCCCGCGCGGGTGGTGCTGCTTTATCACTCTCTATCTGTGCCCGCCCGCCGGCATGTCGATAGAAAAATAATATTCCTTCAAACATTACTTTCATCTTCTTAACGTTTTGTAGTGAATTTAACAGGTTCACCACTTTTTTCAAATACACCAATGGAAAACAGGTCTTAATTGAGGAAACATACAAAGAGCGTCTCACAAACACCTTATGATGAGCAATGTAATTTGATCACGTTTTTTGTCACTGCCTGGACGTCGGTTCACTGGCCTGGTGGCAGTGGCTTGTAGACACTGTCACTGAGTGGGAACGGATCTCAAGGTGGGTCAAACTAACCCAAGCAGTGGATCGGTCCGTTTTTTAAATTTATTAATTTTTTTATTTTATGTATTTATTTATTATTTAATACAAGGGCTTCGGCTCACTACCAGTGGGCGGGACCAAAGAATTTGGGTTTCCTTTGAGCTAGGAGGCAGTCAAAGGCAGTCCAATCCCCGGCAACATAAAGCGCCTAGCTCTGGGGACATGGAATGTCATTTCTCTGGTAGGGAATGAACCCGAGCTGGTGTGTGACTAGACCAGTGGTTCTCAATTATTTCCTGTCATGCCCCCCCTACCAAGAAGAAAACAATTCGCACCCCCCCCACCACAATTTTTTTTTACATTTCGTACTAATGTACATGTTCTTTGCATATTAATGTTAGATTGTCAATAAAATATCTTACCTTAACAAAGCTAAATTGATAAAAAAATATATCATTTTGAGAACGACTATTGTGAGGATCTCGAAACTCAGTACTCTGTGGTGCTAATATTGATGAGATGATAAATATGTTGAAGCCACAGAACAAAAAGATTAGATATTGTTTGGAAATTAATGACGTACATAACAAAGGAATATCAGCCTTGATTGGAGTACATTACTGCATTTAAATTTTTAATAAAAATGAAACAATTATTGATGTTATGACCACTATGAAGAATTTAAAAAAACAATATATAGGGATAATTATAGTTTTCATTTTGTTATGTTTAGTCTGTTCATGTTGCATTATTTTTATGACAAAGATGATGGTTAATCGTAGGTTTGTTGCCCAAATGTACCGTTACAACCTGATTAATGTTGAGAATGACGAACTCAAACTGGACACTAAAACGTAAAAACACATGGACTTCTTGCCCCTGTCCACACACGTGCACACACACACACACCATACACGAAGATCCGGGAGGTAAGGACGGCTGTCCTCTCCTACAACGAGGCAAGGGCCTCCACCAAGTCACCCCAGGGACAAGTTTTATTCCCTGATGGTCATCAAATTATGAGGATCTCATTCTACGCCGGAAGGGAGGAGGGGAATTTTTCCCTAATGTGAGGTTTTCGCTCCTCCACTGATGATCACACTGTTGTATGATTTCATTATGATGATCTGTCTTAAAGCCGTAAGGACATGATTTTTAAATCCACAACAGGGGGGAAATGTAAGATGGGCTGAGGATAGGTAATCAGTTTGTGTATTCATAATCATGTTTTTATACACTCATTAATGTTTAACACACACAGAGACACTTACTTGTTATTTTAACACACACACACACAGACACCGTATCCTGAAGATGTGTTTAGTTAAACTGACCTTGGGTTATGATTTTCTGCCTGCTGGAGTCCCTGGTGATTAGTTATTGATGCTTTAGTTAAACTGACCTTTATACCGTGAGTTATTGATGTTTTCTGTCTCTTGGTGATTAGTTGTTGATGCTTTTCTGTCTTCTGGTGATTAGTTATTGATGAGTTAGTTTCAATAAAAAGGCAGAACGGAGGGTGAGAGTCAGAGGGTGTGCGGGATTGAACTGGCAAGACGGCTGTTTCGCCTCCTGGCTCCCTCTCCCATTCTGAATGGCACAAAACGAAAACTTTAGTAAGTTATTTCAGTCTAAAAAAAGGCGTCAGGGCATTTTTAAACCGGACAGTAAGTCGTCACTGTCTTGGTTCCTTTTTGTGCCTTGACCCATCCCGGAATTATTGAAAGGATGCAGTCCTATTTACAGGCCCCAGTGACACCCCAGGTTTCTGTTGTTTGTACGAGGGCGCTTAATAGGTACTGCTATTCACAATCGTCTTAGGCTGTTTCTTTGCAGAAGTTTATGGACAATGTGTAGTGCTGTAGGATGCAGTCTAGAGCATTCTTGACATTGAAGCTTTTGTTTCCAGCAACTGCTAATGCGACCGTGCATCAAACATGCAAAACACAGACCCTTGCTCCTCAAGAAGTCAATCTTATCCTTGTGATGCTTTCTCCTAAATTCCTTACAAATTGTGAGACTGTTGCTCTCCATTACAATTAGCACATGGTTTGGCAATAGCATCCACTGAAACAGGTTCTGCCTTTGGCGTGGTGGTTTTGTTGTTTTCCATCTTGGCGGGCACAATGACTGTTGTGAAGACTTTCTTTGATTTTGGTGTTTCTGTGTGTTGTGATTTTGTTTTCTGTTTTATAGAATCTTTCGTGCTTGTCAACAAAGTCAACAAAATCCTTAAACTTCACTCTTCTATTTGTTCTTTCTTGGAGATTGGAGGCAAATTTTCTCCAAGATTCTATAAGTCTGTATGGAAGTTTGTTTGCCAATGCCTTTATATTAGCCATGTTGTCCAAGTCCTCCATGTAATTAACATCTGCCATTATGTTCAAACAGCCCATAAGGAATAATGTGAAAGACTGAAGTGCAACACCATCTTCAGACTTGATTGTTGGCCAATCCATGGCTTCCTTTAAATATGCTTCTGCTATCATGAAGTCATCACCATAAAACTCCTTCAAGATTTGTTTTGCTTTGGTATATCCTGTCAGAGGTTCCATATGGATGCAGCTCTTCACCAACTCATGTGGTTGTTCACTAGTATACTGCAGCTAAAATTGAAGATGATCACGGTTATCACTTGTACGGCCTTCAATCCCATGTTCAATGGCACCTATACAGGTTTTATAATGCAGAGGGTCGCCTTTAAACGTAGGAATGGAAAGTTCGGGAAGTAGCGATGCTTTTTGACTCTTTGCTAAGTATTCTGCGACACTGGCTTGCTGTGAGATTGCTTGGCAAAGGCCATCAAGCACATGTCCCTGTTGTTCTCTACTTTCTGTCTGATGTGGAAATCTAGCCATTGGAATAGTCGAAGTGGGAGCATTTCAGGTCAACACTGCTTGTTGCTCTGATAGGCTGTGATGGTAATTGAATGTTTTTCCTTGTTTAAATTGTAACACACTCATCAGGAATGTGGATACCATCCTCCTGGGTATTTTCATATCTTCTCAAGACATCCAATTTAGCATCAGACTCAGGGAGTGCCGTTTGCATTGCATGCATTTGCTTCTTTGCCTTAATTGCAGCTTCTTCTTGCTCAAGTGCCAACCTTTGTTGTAAATCAGCAGCCTTTGCCTTTAAACATGCTCGTTCCATTTGAGCCTTTAATTTAATTGAAGACGTTGACAGAAGTGAGCTTCTGTCTGTTAGATTCTTTACTTCTACTTCTATGGGTGTAGTTAGTTGATGCAGATCTACTATCATCAGGTGATATTTGTTTATTGCATCCTTCCTCTGCACGTTTCAAAACGTCCTTCTTCCATTGCTCACATTTCCATTAATTACATTTTTTGGATCAAACCAGTTATTTTGGTCATCGGCAAAATCCTCTTCAGTCTTTAAATTTTGCACACCGGAATTGAGGTCCACAAATTCTTGCTCCATGCCGCTAAAGCAAACACGAAGCTCAGTTTTTTACAGCGTCAACATTTGCATCATCCTCCATCAATTGTTCAATTTGACGTTGCATGGAGGTCAATTGAGCAAATTTGCACCTGCGTGCCTGCATCCGTTTAGGCTTGTGATCTTCTACAGCTTTTCTCCGTCATTTTTAATGTCCGCTTTCCACTGTCTTGTTCCTCCATGTCAATCCACAATCAAGCAAACAAAAACGTCAAACTGACTGTAGCGTCTCAATTTGTAGGTCAGCTGAATGACGATCAAAGTTTTAAGCAGTTTACTCACGCACCTGTTACGTGCACGTCCTTGTTAACTCGCGATGCTTGTCAAGTATGGACGCATGCTAACAGCTAGCAGCTCATTGTCCCGACTGGAAAGTTGCTCCTTAGCTGTGATGTGCCTAGGGTTACACTATCTATCATTAACAAACACAGCCAGCCCTCCTCTTTCCTCTTACCGCTTTCCAGTGTCCTGTCCGCAAGTAGTATTTGGAAGCCGTCAAATTCCACGACGGTGTCCGGCGTTAGGTCTGTTAGCCATGAATCCGTGAACATCAGCAAGCTAGCTCATTGGAAGTTCCTCTCGTGCCGCGTCCATTTTCTTGGGAAGGTATCTAACATTTCCCATAAAAACGGACAGGAGGACGGGGTGGTCACGCCTCCTCTTTGCCTGGCGTTTCGCCCCCGCGCGACATCCCCCGTCTCTTCCTCCTCAACTCGTGGGGGATATCGGGTCTCGCTCCGGGAGTCGGCACGGGGTTAGCACGAAGTGCTAACAGCTGATCTCTTGTGTAAACGATTGATCCGTAGCTCCCAGTGACATCTCCGGACACGATCACGCAAAAAACAGCCCCCAGCAGCAATAAAACCACCGCAATTTGGATGTCCATTGCTGCGATGAGGTAAAATAAATAAAACTGGGTAAAGGAAAAAACACGCGAAAAAGGCTCAAATAGTGAGCCGTGCTGCTTTAGCAGGTAGCCACTCGCGTGGTGACGGAACCGTAAAAACAAATGTGGTCCCATCAAAATCTGATGGGATATTTAAAAATAAAAGCGTGAAAATTTGCTTATTTGTCTGTCGTCACCAATGATTAAAAAAATTAAAATCATTACAAAATCCTCAAGCTATCGTGATACCAGACAAGTTCTGCGGGACACCAGACCACCCCAGTTGTCCACAAAAAGTGGTCACTTCAAAATTTGATGTGGCATTTAAAAATAAAAAAATCACCTGAAATATGCACTGTGATCAACACTGATTTAAAAGAAAAATCTTTAAAAAATATCCTCAAACTATCGTGATACCAAACCAGGATTGGGGATACTAGACCACACCAGCTGTCCACCAAAAGTGGTCACATCAAAATGTGATGTGGCACTTCAAAATAAAAGTAGCCTGAAATTCGCTTATTTCACGGTCATCACCACTGAGTTAAAAAAAAAATAGCTCGAGCTATCGTGATACCAGACCAGTTTTGTGGGACACGAGACTACCCCAGCTGTCCATAAAAAGTGGTCCCATCGAAATCTAATTTGTAATTTCAAACTAAAAGTTGCCTGAAATCTGCACATTTCACTGTCATCATGCCTGACTTTAAAATTTCATTAAAAAATATCCTCTAGCTATGGTAATACCAAACCAGGTTTGGAGGACACAAGACAACACAGCTTTCCACCAAAAGTAGTCCCATCAAAATGTAAGGAGGCATTTTAAAATAAAAGAGCTGGAGCTGTCGTAATACCAGACTAGTTTTGTTGGACACTAGACGACCCCAGCTGTTCATCAAAAATGGTCCCATCAAAATCTGATGTGTAATTTCACAATAAAAAAAAAACCCACCTGAAATATGCACATTTCATTGTCATCAACACTGATTTTAAAATAATCATTTCAAAATACCCTCGAGCTATCGTGATATCAGACCCATTTTGGGGGACACTAGACAACCCCAGTTGTCCATCAAATGCGGTCCCACCAAAATGTGATACGGCATTTCAAAATAAAAGTAGCCTTAAATCAGCATACATCACTGTTATCAGGCCTGACTAAAATATCATGACAAAATATCCTCCAGCTATCATGATACCAGACAAGACATATTTCACTGTCATCACCATTGATTTAAAAAAATTAATTAAAAACTAGAGCTGCGAGCAGCTATAAAGAGCCCTCGCCACCCGGACAACGTTGGGGTACTGGCACGTTGGAAATGTGAAATATTTCCGAGAAATAACGTGAGGAATCTTCAAGAGGAATTTGCTTGTAGTTAAAGTTAGAGCAGCTTTTGTTTTCAAAGCCTCGTCAATGTTTGAAGTAAATTTGTTGGCAGGCACTACAGGTGCATCAAATCAAAGACTAATAGACTGAAAAACATTTTCTTTCCGAGAGCCATCACCATTCTGAACTCTCACACACATGCACACACACACGACCACCCTTACCTTGCTGAACAGCGACGTATTGTGTTGTATTTCTCCAATTTCATACTATTTTCCATCACAATATTTATTCTCTTATTTATCTAATTTATATATTTGATTAAATTATTGTTGTATTGCACTGGAGAGGGGAGCTCCCTAATCTTGTTGCACACTGTACAATGACAATAAAAGGATTTCGGATTCTGATAAATTTAGAATGGCCGACTTCCTGTTCAATTTAGCATACGGCTCCATGAGACTTTTTATTAGGTCTTGGCTTTGTACACACTTCATCAAATTTTCAGTTTGGTGAAACAGAGATATGGGGCTGTTTTTTTTTGTTGTTTTTTTTTTTCTAGGGGGCGATAGCGAGCCATTTTTAAACAACTGTACGACAAAATAATAAAATATTGTGAATATTGAATCAACTCCCGGTTGAGTGGACGCTGGCACGTTTGGCTGCCACTGCTCACCGGTAACTCTCAGAAATTTTTTGGATCCGCTTGTTGTACCTGCTTTAGCAGTTTACAATCCCTCCAGTTACAGTGATTTTATTTATTATTATCTGTATGTTGAGCGATCCCGATTCTCATGAATGCCACCCACCGATTGCATAGTCGCTGACGCGTCTACTGTGGCTAAAGTTTAGCTTACCTATCAAAGTTAGCACCTGTCTGCCATGTGGACCCGCAGGCCAGTCTGCTTCTCGCACTTCTGCCTGTTCCTGTCATGTCATCAACCTGTGTCAGGACAACTTCAATCCACTGCCGCTGAACTCCGCTGGATTTACCGACACATGCCCGAGGGAAACGCACCACCACCACTGCTCCTCCTCCCGAACATCGCTCGTCGACCCTTGAAGGATTGTATGGCAATTACCGGCATTTTAAACATTTATGGGACAGAATGTCAATTATTTAATTTAGCAGGTTTATATTTACTGAATATGCTATGATCGCAAAATTCCGGACGAACTGGCGAGGCTGCCCGGCTCACCGTGGCTTGTCATCGGGACCGGGAGGCGGCGCAGGCGACGCAGAGAGAGGAAGCAGAAGCGGGGCTGCAGGTCCGGTGTCTTGCAACGGCTGCGACGGCAGCCCCATAGGCAACCACTGCCGAGTCTGTACCTCACCAACGCCAGATCCGTGGTCCACAAAATCGACGACCTGGGATTACAAATCTTGGGAAACCGCTATGTGCGAGACAGCAGTGTGATCGTCGTCACGGAATCCTGGCTGCACGCAGACGTCCCCGATGCTAGCATCCAGCTGGCCGGGCGCTCGCTACATCGCGCGGATCGGACAAGGGACACCGGTAAGAGACGGGGCGGGGTGGCTCTGTGTTTACGTGCATGAGAACTGGTGCGGCGATAGCACGATCGTCGAGAAGCACTCTTCCCCCGACATCGAGTTCATGTCCGTTAAATGCCGGCCTTATTTTCTCCCGAGGGAGCTAACGGTCGTGATTGTCACAGCTGTTTACATCCCTCCCGACGCTAGCACTAGCACAGCGCTCTCGCTACTCGCGTGCGTCATCAATAAACATCAGTGGGCCCACCCTGATGGCGTTCACGTAGTAGCGGGAGACTTTAATAAGGCCAATTTAAAGACTGTACTCCCAGAGTTTCACCAGCATGTCAAGTGCCCAACGAGGGGAGACAACACTCTCGACCATGTGTACTCGAACATCAAGCACGCATACAGGGCCCTCCCACTCGCCCCCCTCGGCCAGTCAGACCACCTGTCCTTGCAGCTCGCACCTGCATACATCCCTCTCAGGCGCAGATTCAGGCCCACCACAAAGACTGTGAAAACCTGGCGTGACGGCGCCATGAGTGAATTACAGGACTGCTTTCAAGACACAAACTGGGGCCTCTTTGATCATCAGGACCTTGATGTCTACACACATTGTGTAGTGGACTACATCAAGTTCTGCATGGAAACTGTGTCCCTACACAGGACTATACGGACCTTCCCAAATGCGAAGCCCTGGATGTCCAGCAGGGTTCGCTCTCTCCTCAAGGCCCGTGACGCTGCCTTCAGGTCAGGCGACAAAGCCCAGTACAGGGTGGCTCGTGCTGACCTGAGCAAAGGCATCAAGCTAGCCAAGGCAACCTACAAGGGGAGGCTGGAGGCCCACCTTGCCAGTAACAGACCACGGGAGGTGTGGCAGGGTCTACGGAGCATCACCAACTTCCGTGGCAGCAGCACGACCTCTGCAGACCCGAGTGCATCGCTGGCAGAGGAGCTTAACTGCTTCTTTGCTCGCTTTGACTCGCCCCAACCGTCACACCCCCGCACTTCATGCTCCAACTCCCCCCCACTCACCGTAGAGGAACACGATGTGAGGCGCGCGCTCCTGGCTGTTAACCCCAGGAAAGCTACTGGACCCGACGGAATACCAGGCAAGGTCCTCAAAACATGTGCCCACCAACTGTCACATGTATTCTGCAGGATCTTCAACCGCTCCCTGGCTCAAGCAGTCATCCCCTCCTGCTTGAAAACTTCCATCATTATTCCTGTCCCCAAAAAGTCACCAGCCGTCCACCTGAATGACTACCGTCCTGTTGCTCTCACACCAGTCATCATGAAGTGCTTCGAGAGGCTGGTTCTCCAGCACATCAGGGACTGCCTTCCTCCCACTCTGGACCCCTACCAGTTTGCATACTGGGCTAACAGATCCACTGAGGACGCCATCAACACTGCTCTGCATGTTGTGCTGGGCCACCTGGAACAACAGCAGAGCTATGCAAGGATGCTCTTTGTGGACTACAGCTTGGCATTCAACACAATCATCCCAGACATCCACGTCGCCAAACTTGACATTCTCGGCCTCCCTGCCCTCACACGCATCTGGATTAAGGACTTTCTGACCAACAGACCCCAGACTGTGTTGCTCGGCCCCTACACGTCCTCCACCTGCATGCTGAGCACCGGTTCCCCTCAAGGATGCGTGCTGAGCCCTCTCCTATACGCCCTCTACACCTACGACTGCAGCCCGGCCCATGGCAACAACACCATCGTCAAGTTTGCTGACGACGCGACAGTGGTCGGTCTGATCTCGGAAGGTGACGAGACAGCCTACAGAGAGGAGGTAAAGAGACTGACAGCTTGGTGCAAGGACAACAGACTGCACCTTAACACTGCAAAAACAAAGGAGATTGTCGTCGACTTCAGGAGGAACAAGACGGTGCCGCCCCCCCTCTGCATCGAAGGCGTGTGTGTGGAGAGGGTCCACACGTTCAAGTTCCTGGGAGTACAGATCTCCGACGACCTTTCTTGGACTCACAACACCACAGCAGTGGTAAAGAAGGTCCACCAGCGTCTGCACTTCCTGAGAGTCCTCAGGAAATTCAACCTGGACAGGAAGCTGCTGCTAGCCTTCTACCACTCGTCCATTGAGAGCCTGTTGACGTACTGTGTCTCCACCTGGTACAGCGGCTGCACTGAGGCCGACAGAGTGAGGCTCCAGAGGACAGTCAAAACAGCGCAAAGGATTATTGGCTGCCCTCTCCCCTCACTGTCGGACATCTACACCGCCCGGTGCCTCAGAAGGGCTCTCAACATCGTCAAAGACAATACCCACCCAAACTCACACCTGTTCGACCTGTTGCCCTCTGGCAGGCGCTACAGATGCATCAAATCGAGGACCAATAGACTGAGAAACAGTTGCTTTCCGAGAGCCATCTCCATTCTGAACTCTCACACACACACGAGAACACCCTTACCTTGCAGAACAGCATCGTGATGTGTTTTTATATACCCTATTCTGTACTAAATTCCATTGCACTCTCTTATTTATTAATCTAATTTATATATTTGTCTGTCTTATTGTTGTATTGCACTGGAGAGGGGAGCCTTCTAATCTCGTTGCACACTTGAGTACAATGACAATAAAGGGATTTCTAATTCTAATTCTAATTCTACTACGCATAGGAATAACTGATTGTAGTCATGGTCTTTACTGATTTATGATATTATTTTCACATGCTAAAGTTATATTACTTAGTTTATAAATGTGTGAACATAGTATTTTCATGACCTACACTCACATTCACATCATACATATTCAGTCTGCACATTACAAACTGATGACAAGCCAGACAGCACTTCATGGACAAATATGACAAAGCACATTCTCCACATAGGACATAGAGATGCAAACATACCAAATTGGGCACTGGATTTAGTTTTAAAATCGCTGCATTGGCTCCCCGTGTGTTTCAGGATTGATTTTAAGGTTCTTCAATTAGTTTTTAAATGCCTTAACGGTCTTGGGCCATCCTCGCGGACCCTGAGGTCCTCTGGCACCGGCCTGTTAATTATTCCTCGGGTGAGGACTGGAACACATGGCGAGGCTGCATTCAGCCATTCTGGTCCTCGTCTATGGAATAGCCTGCCGGAGGACATCAGGTCCGCAGAGACTGTTGATATTTTTAAAAGGAGGCTCAAGACCAGACCTGGGCATTGCACGGCCCGCGGGCCACATCCGGCCCGCCGGGTGGCACTGACTGGCCCGTATGACAGACCTGGGCATTGTATGGCCCGGGCCACATACCTTTGGTTGACTCTGACCGCGAGTGGAAGGTTAATTGGAAATTTCAAAATAAACATACTTTTTAATTTCACCTCATTCATGGGCGAAAGCTGCACTGCTTTTATTCTGAAATTGTTTTTTTTTTTTATTCCCGCACAATGTGCGTCGCACATAATGACGTAATGCGTTTATCAAGACATGCGCGCGATTGAATCACAACAAGACAACGTTCGTCCTCAAAAATGTCCGCTCAGGCTACAAAAAGAAAGGTAGATGCCGAATGTAGAATTTTCAACAAAAATTGGACAGCGAAGTATTTATTTACTGAAGTTAGAGGTAAAGCTGTGTGTTTAGTTTGCGGGGAGCAGATCGCCGTGTTGAAGGACTACAATTTGAGTCGGCATTACCAGACGAAACATGCAGAGAAATATAAAAACGGCACCAGATAACAATGAACTGGGACACTTTTTCTCAAAATCACAGTTCAGTGACAGTCAATATGTTGTATCTTGCTTAATGTTTGGTGCAAAAAGACAATATTGTGATGTCTTTAAAATGCTCAGAACCTTTACACAACTATCCAACAGTATATGGAACTCAAAATGTGTTTTGAAGTGAATGTGACAGAATATGTTTACTAATATGAGTCACAAATAGTAAAAAATGTTAATATTATGTCTACCATTGTGTTGAGAAATTTGAATGAATACATTTTTGTAAGGCAACCTCATTTTTTCAGTTTATTTGGTATTTAGTTTCATTGCTTAACTTTAATGCCAGCTTGTCAAAACAGTGCTATTTACTGCTTTTTAAAAAAGAAATACAATTAATATTATGCAGAATTGAGTTCAGCCTTTTGGCCCGGCCCTCCACAATATTTAATGTTTCTTATGTGGCCCCATGGAAAAAATAATTGCCCACCCCTGCTCAAGACTCACCTTTTTTGTTTGGCTTTTAAATAATTTATCTTAGTCTTTTAATTCAGGATTGTCATTTTATATATTATCATTGTCTTTAATTTTTTTTAGCTTCTTTGTCTTTTAGTATCATCATTTTTCTTATATATTTTAGCTGCGTCGTTTTATATTATTGTCTTTTAATTTTTAGCTTCTTCTCTGTCTTTTAGTATCATAATTTTTCTTATATATTTTAGCTTCGTCTTTTTATATTATTGTCCTTTAATTTTTAGCTTCTTTTTTGTTTAGCATTATCATTTTCTTTTATATATTTTAGCTCCAGTGTTTCCTCAAGGGGGGCCTCCGCGCTGGGAGGTGTGGCTGGCCTTCTCACAGGGGGCTTCATCCCGGAGGCTCCTTAGGCCCGGCGGACCGGGGCCCTCTGCACTATGTGTAGGGTCTACCCCGGTCAGTCTGGGCTAGGGGTCTGTGTGTTGGCGCAGCTCCCTGTGGGCGTGAGCCGTCATCCCTCTCAGCGCGGATGACCTACCCTGGGTACATTTTCTCATATGGTTTCTCTGTGCCTTACCCTGTCTTTCTACTAAGATGGTTTATTAAGTTGTGTGAATGCGAGTGTTCTGTGTGTGTGCGAGTTCAGGCGTGTATGTGGATGTGTCTTGTGTTTATGTTGAGTGGGTGGAATGGGTTTTAGTTTTTCGTTGTAATTTGGATGTTTTTATTGTACAGCACTTTGAGCCGCATTTTATGTATGAAAAGTGCTCTTATAAATAAAATTTGATTGATTGATTGGAGGGTTCAAGGGGACGCCATTGCAAAAACACATTCTGAAAGACATAATTTGATTTTGGAGCACACATACATGCACACTGACAAGATTACAGGGGAATACCAGCAGAAGAGACGGAGAGACTGCCCGCCGGAGAAGGCCAGCCGTGGAATACCAGTCTTGGGGACCAGCTGGGAATCAACCATCCAGACAATGATTAATCTGGAGAGGACCTTCCCTTGGACGTAGACCCGTGCCGGGGGAAGAATGTGAGGCTGGGCTGAGATAACGCACGACTCTTTTCGACTGTGCTTGCCCAAGTACATTTTCTCATGAGATTAAGAAAAAGCCGCTCAGTACTATTTCCTGAACCTCCGCCCTATTTCCTACCTACCATTCATTTCAAAAGTCCTAGATAATGTAGTCGCCACTCAACTCCACTCTCATCTCACCTGCAATAACCCTTTCAGTCCGGTTTCCGTGCACTTCACAGCACTGAATCAACTCTACTCAAGGTCACCTCTGCTCTCCTCATTGCAGCTGACTCAGATTCATTCTCCATTGTCATCCTTCTTAACCTGACTGCGGCCTTTGACACCATCTCACACACCATCCTTCTCAAAAGACTTTCTTCCATCGGCATCACCCACACCGCCCTCAACTGGTTCCATTCATACTTCAAAGACCGCACTCAGTTCATCCAGCTTAAATATTTCTCATCAAAGTCCCTCCCAGTCACCTCAGGTTTGCCCCAAGGCTCGGTCCTGGCCCCCCTATTATTTATCATATACCTCCTTCCCCTTGGCAGCATTTTCCGAAAATTCAATATCGCTTTCCATTGCTTCGCGGATGACACCCAGCTCTAGTTCTCCTGCAAACCCAGCATATCACTCCCTCCCACCTCCGTCACCTCCTGTCTATCTGAAATCAATGACTGGTTTTCTAATAATTTCATGAGGCTTAACAGCGACAAAACAGAAGTTATTCTTTTCAGTACAAAATCAATACAATCCAAAGTTGGCAGTTTTCCCATTCCTGTTGGCCCCTCCATTGTTTTCCCATCCCCTCAGGTCAAGAGTCTGGGTGTCATCCTTGACAGCACTCTATCTTTCCATAAGCATAATAACACAACCCGGTCAGCCTACTTCCATCTGCACAATATCAGTCAACACCGCCCCTCCCTTTTTCCCTCATCCACTTCTATTCTGGTCCAAGTCGAGTCAAGTCAATTTTATGTGTATAGCCCTTAATCACAGACAGTCTCAAAGGGCTTTACATAACCACAATCAACATCCACTGATCTTAACCCCCAGGAGGGCAAGGAAAAACTCAAAACCCCATTGGGGGAAAAGTGAGAAAACTTGAGAAGGGACCACAGATGGGGGGGAAACCCCCTTCCAGGATGACCAGGCTGCTTTGGATGCCAAGTGGGCAACATTTGACACATACAATGATGCTATACAATGTTAGATGAGATAATGTGAGAGTCAATTAAATGAAGTGCTGCAGGAAGATGACTTTAGTGGAGTGGGTCCTCATCCAGGACCGTAATCGCCATGGCAGCATATCCGAGGTTGAGCCTTTGATCTTGAAATAGTCAGTTTGGGGTAAATTCAGAACAGCCACTTCCAAGTGAATCACCATCACCTAATTCCCAAGCCGTGGAATTGGGAACAGAAAAAAAAGAACAGAAATAGTAAACAGGCCAACAAGTAGTTCAACGAAGTGCTGAAATATAGGGAAATCAGAAGAGGTGCTGCATGAAGACGACTTCGGCAGAGAAGGTCCCTCCCCGGTTGGTCAGTGCCGTAATCTTCATAGCAGGTCACCATCACCTAATTCCCAAGCAGGGGAAGAGGGGGCAGAAAAGAGGAGAAGCCGCAGTAAACAGGCCAACAAATAATTAAATTAGATGCTAAAGTATATAAATAAATGTCGCGCTGCAGGAAGACGACATCACTGGAACAGGTGCATGCC